>NW_020949351.1:28759809-28900556 GCF_900497805.2 Vombatus ursinus | reverse complement strand
CTTTCTTTCTTTCTTTCTTTCTTTCTTTCTTTCTTTCTTTCTTTCTTCAAAGGCCTTCAAGTACTTAAGAACCGCAGGAAACCTGGTCATTTCGGGGGAATAAATTGTTCCCTGGGTATTTTAGGATCTGTGTAAAATCATTGAAAAGAAGAAAATAACAGTCTTGAAACTGAGTTTCTTGCCAAGTCCACAAGAGTACAGATAACCTGTTGTTTTTGGACTTTTTAAACCTTTCCTTCTTTTCTTTAAAAATTACATTTTTTTTTAATCAATGAAAGTCTACTTTCTCTCTTTACTCTCTCTCTTCCCCCACCTCCCCACCACCCACCACTGAGAAAGAAAGAAAAGCAAAATCCATATTAGAAACATGTAGAATAAAGCAAAATAAATCCCCACACTGCTTTTGTAAAAAATATATATATACTCAATCTGCATTCTGAATCCATCACCTCTCTAATTGGAGGTGGGGAATATGTTTCAACATGAATCCCATTTCTTCTTTAGAACTGCCAGGAAAAAAAAGATGGAGGGTAATTTAGAAAGATCTTCCTTTGGAGACATGAGCAACTAGGCTCAAGCTCTGTCTCTGATACATACCAGCTACATGACTTTGAGCAAATTACTCTGCCTTCTAATGTCCCCAGGAAACTTGCTAAGGCTATTAAGTTACAGACAAGTTAGTGAGATCCATTGTTGGGAGGAGTTTTTACTTTAAGAGTTCCCATAATGATGAAATCATTGTTCTAAAAAAAGAAAAAAAAAGCTTCTAGGAAGGTCAGGTCCTTTGTGTTTGCGGTTCTTAACTCTTGTTATATTTGAAATTCTAGATCCCACCCTCCCAGCAAATATAAGCATGTAGGTTACAGTTGGTATACTCAGTAGAATGTAGGTTCTTAAAGACAGGGACTTTCATTATTTTTCCTCTATGTATCTACCACCTGGCACAGTTCCTTGACCATAGTAGGTGCTTAATAAATGCTTGTTGAATTGATTTTGAGTTGGTTAGTTGTTTTTATAAATAAGCTCTCTGTAGAAGCATCCTCATGGTTAAGATGACTTTTGAAACTGCTCACATCAACATCCCCCCTCCTCATATTTGTAAAGCTCATTTTACTTTTCAAAGCACCCATATATAGTTTACTCTCACACCTTAGAAATAGCTTCATCATAGTGATGACTAATGTTTCTGGGAAAGAAAATTTCAAGGGGCAATTTATTGGGAAATGTAGAAACAAAGAGTGCGTTTACCAAAAAAAAAAAAAAAAAAAAAAGGCTAAATACTGGGAAATGACTGAACAAATTATAGTTTATGGATATAAAGTAATATTATTATGTAATAGTGAATGATGAATAAGGAGAATTCAGAGAAACATGGTAAAACTTGGATCAAGTAATATAGAGTAAAGAAAGCAGAGTCCAAAATCCAACAAACTATCCCTTTACATGAATCTGTAAGTGCCTAGATGTAGAGGATATATCTGTGGTTTCCATTCCATAACATGTGGGTGCTCACTGGGGAAAATTCTCCAGAATGCTATTTCCTAGAAGGTTGTGTATGGGCCCATTGCTTGGTGACATCACTAGGTGATGATTCTGGATGTGGAGGAGCTACTATATGAGAAGTTTTAAAAGGAGCTGGCCAGAACTGCAGTGGTATAGATGGGAATGGCAAGAATAGAGCTGTGGTTGAGGGAAGACAACCTTGTATACAGTTGACTGTGTCTGGAACATGAGGATGATTGTAGAGCTGTAATAACAGCTGTCAGCCATTTTTCTGGACCAGTCCAAGGGAAAGATTTAAGGAAGCAGTCAAGCATCCACTCCATGGCCGGTCAGTGCAAAGCAATCATGCCCTCTTGCTACGCGCTGGGGAGTTAAAGGGATTGAAAGGGATTTAGCTTATAAATCCCCTGGAGGTGTAATAGATTTCACATTCTTTTGAAAATGACTGCTGAGATTGTTTTCTATTTGATTTACTCCCTTGTTATTGTTGTTCCATGTTTTAATTAAATGGTTTTTTTTTATTGCATTTATGTGTTTCTGACATGCTTTGCAATATGACACATTCAGTGGGAGCTCAGCCTAAGTTCAAGATAGTTAGACACCTCACATATCATACAAAACCCGCCCCCCCCAAACATGGTTATAGCTAAGTACATTACTACAAAAATAAAGTCAACAATGAGTGACAACAAACTCTGGCTCAGGGGTGGGGAATCTGTGGCCTTGAGGCCACATGTGGCCTTTTAGGTGCTCAGGTGTGGCCCTTTGACTGAATCCAAACTTCACAGAACAAATCCCCCTAATAAAAAGATTTGTTCTGTAAGACTCAGTTAAAAGGCCACACCCGAGGACCTAGAAGGCCTTATGTGGCCTTGAGGCCGCAGATTCCCCACCCCCACTCTGGCTAAATAGGTCAATGTTAGTGCAGTATTATCAAAGCTAAAGGACACATACCTGTTTCCTATTAACAATTGCTACCTGCTTTTCAGGGAATATGCGTAATAGGAGGTTTTGAACAGAAGACTGGTTATATCTTAGGAATTCTTATTTTAAAACAAAATCTTTTAATACATTAGAAATTAAAAGACTGAATTGTCACTGCTTGATCTCTTATTTCCCCTCCCATTAGTGAAGTTTGTTGTTTTATTTTGATTGTTTTTAGCAATGAAATCAACTAGTCTCTAGAAGGGCTTGGAGGGCACATTTAAGTCCTGTGAGTGTCTTGCAACGTAGGAGACATTTAATATGTTTGCTGAATCAAATCAATGGTTTTAGGCAGCTAGGTGACACAGTGAATAGAACACTGGGCTTGGAGTCAGGAATACCTGAGTCTAAATCTGGCCTCGACACTTACTAGCTAAGTAAGTGATGACTAAGTAATGACTTGGGGAAGTCATTTAACTCTGTTTGCCTCAGTTTTCTCATCTATAAAATAAGCTTGAGAAGGAAATAGCAAATCACTACAGTAGCTTTGCAAAAAAACAAACAAACAAACCCCCAAACCACAACCCAAATGGGCTCATGAATATGACTGAAACCGACTAAAACAACAATAGTTTTAGATAAAGATATATAAACTCAACCCAGCAAATATTAAGTGCCCATTCTGTTCAAGAGAGAGTTCTCTATGAGTCTAAATTGTAGAGCAGATGACAGTTTGCATTGGGACAGAGAGTGCCTCACTAAGACCAATGAAATCATAGATTTGAACCCCCAAATTTTTCAAGTCGCTATAGCAGGCACTGAAGATACAAAGAGGAATGGCAATATGGTTCTTGCCCTTAATGAGCTTATAGTCTGTCAGAAGAGATGAGGTACATGTACCTCATGTACATGGACATGTACAACAGAAAGTACATCATCTACATATGCATAAATACTTTATGAAATTATTAAATTTGTAGGAGAGGTTAAACAGAGTGGTCTGGGATATTCCATGAAGGAAGGATCACTTCATAGAGTAGGTGGTGGTACCCCAACTGGGCCTTGAAGGAAGAGAAGGATGGCAATAGGATGAGTTGTGAAGTGGGTTGGATCTGTTCTGGGCATAGGGCACAACATGTTCAAAGACAAGAAGTCTGGAAAGATAGGATAAGATTAAAGATGAGTGAGTTGTCCAGTTTGGTTGTAATATACATGAAAAGGAATAACATGACTTGAGGGGTAAAGGTTCCAATCAGATTGTGGAGGGCCTTGAATGCCATATTCTCAGCCTCCCTCACATAATTAACGTTAAATTATTGGTTTTCTTATTGGCCAAATGTGATATCAAATGACTGGGCCATTTGAGAAGGGAAAATTATGAATTTAATGATTTTGAAACTTGAGTTGATTTTAATTATTGTTGCCACTGGCAGTGTGCATCTGAACAGTTAGGTATGGCTTTCATTTGAATCATTATGTGTGATGAAGCAATTCTTGCTCTTACCCTAGGGTATGTGAACCTGTTTTCAAAAACGTTAATAACTATATTTCAATATAGTTGGTTTCCTTTATGTATTTCTATTAATTCTATTCTATGCATTTAAACATTTTATTCTGAAAATGGGCTCATAAGCTTCACCAGACTGCCAAAGGGGCCAATGACACAAAACTATTTAAGAACCCTTGGCCTATAGAGAAAGAGAAGCAGTGATAGTTACTGGGAGCATGTCAGAATGGTACAGAACTAAAAGGTGAAGCCAAGTAAACAAATATCGGAAAATTGTAGAGTTTTAGAGCGACAGAGTTGGAAAGGACCTCAGAAGTCATGAAATTCAACTTATACCTGACAAGAATCCTATCTACAATAGCACAACAAGTCATCTACCTTCTACTTGAAGAATTTCGTTAATAGAGAAGTTCCTACTTCCCAAGGCAGTCCATTCTACTCTGGGAGAGCTCTGATTATAAGGAAATTTTTCCTTACATCAATACTAAATCTGCTTGTAGGTCAACTTGCTGCATGTCTTGCATATATAATAAAGGTAAGACTACAGCTAGGTGGGAGGAAGAAATGGCTATGACCTCTGGGGTCAGCCTTTGAGCTTTCTCAGATTCATTTGCGTAGGAAATCCCAAATGATGTTGGGGACCAAAGAATTGAGATGGAATGAAACCATAGAATTCCATAGGGTTTCTTTTGCAGAAACTCTCCCTTCCCCATCCCTATCCCTCCACATTCCCATTCCCAGTTGGGTTTTGTGGCATAGCATCCCCACAAGGGGATTAAAGAGGTGTTATGAGGATTTTCATACCCTAAGTCACATAGAAGATCGAGATTAAAACTGCCCCTGGTGAGCAGGTAGAATGGGTGTATATTGGGAAACAAGTGAACAAGTTCACAAGAAAGTGTAAGTTAAACCATAGATTTATTTTTTTCAGGTCCAACTTAGCTGGCTGTTCTGAACTTGACCCTTGGTGGCAAAATCTCTTCTTTTCGAGGGGAAAAACTTATCACAACTAAGGCTCCAAGAATAGATAGATTCGCCTTCTGTGGGAAAAATTAGCTAAAGGTTTTACCCTAGTTTGCTGTATGTGAAGTTGTTTCTTTAAAAGAGATAAAGCTTAGCCTCTGGGCTCTACCTAAAAGGGAAATGGCAGAGACCATCTTTCCACTTATGGAAAAGAGGTTGCTCCATAGCTGAGCACTCTAGCTGACATCAGAAACAGAGACAAACTCCCAAACCACATCTAGATATAAGCTGCTTGAGGGCAGAGACTATCTTTTCTTTTCTTATTTGTATCCCCAACACTTAGCATAGTGCCTGGCACATAGTAGGTGCTTAATAAATGTTTGTTGAATTGAATCCTGAGTGAAGCCACATCTGATGGTGACCACAGGACCAGCTGAGCACCATTTAAGAGTTACTGCCCAAGAACAACAGGAAACAAAAGACCAAACAGAAACAACACACTGCGTCCACACACTTGACAGAAACTTTACATAATACAGGATTACTGGTGAACATTCCTAGTGGAACCAGCATGAGGACATTACCAGAAGACATAAGTGACCTTAGAGTATTGGAGGCCTGAGTTGCTTCTCCATGCATATACCCTGGCCTTTTGTGTTCCCTAGATGTGTCTATTCTTCCCACTGATGGTGTATTTGTAGAAGGGTATGCCCCAGGATTGCAGGACAAATGTTATATTGTTACAGGTACACTAGAAAGAATGCTAGATTTGAAACCAGAGGACAAAAGAGAGAGGGAAAGAACACATACATACAAAAATATTTTTAGTACCACTTTTTTTTTCTGTAAAGAACTGGAAACAAATGCTTCTCAATTATTGAAGAATTGCCAGACAAATTATGGTATATAAATGTAATAGAATGATATTAAACCATAAGAAATGATGAAACAAACAGATATAAGGAATCCTGGAAAGACTTATATGAATTGATGCAGAGTAAAATAAGCAGATGAAGAGATCAATTTATAGAATGACTACAGTGACATGAAGGGAAAAAAAAACTTTGAAGGACTTAAGAACTTTGATCAATACAAAATGACTAATTATATTTCCAGAATATTGATGATGAGGCATACCTCTACCTCTTGGAAGAGGGGTGATGGATTAGGTAGGGAACCTGTGGCCTTGAGGCCACATATGGCCTTCTAGGTCCTCAAGTATGGCCCTTTGACTGAATCCAAGTTTTACAGAACACATCCTTTTATTAAGGGGATTTGTTCTTTGAAGTTGTCCTTTGAGGTTCCTTCTAGCTGAAGATCTATGATTCTATGACCAACTTCTAACATATTCCTTGCCACACTTGACACAGTGGATCTTCTGTGGATCTGTGAGCGCTTAGGTGGAGGTCTTCCCTCCAATAGTGGACCCCACAACCCATCACGCTTTCTCATCTTATGTGACCTTTTTCTATATCCTGCTGGAAATCTTCCACAGGGAGTTAACTCAATGTTCTGAGAGCTTTCTTGTAATTTCTTGGCCTTTTGTAGATACCAGTCAATTATATATATAAATATATATGCATGTACGTATATACACTTCTATGTATGTATGTGTATATAAATATATATATATATATATACACATACATACACACATACATGATGATGTTTCAGTTGTGTCTGACTCTTTGTGACCCCATTAGGGGTTTTCTTGGCAAAGCTACTGGAGTGATTTACCACTTCCTTTTCCAGCTCATTTTATAAATAAGAAAACTGAAGCAAACAGGATTAAATGACTTGCCTAGGGTCACATTGCTAGTAAGTACCTGAGGATGGATTTGAACCAGAAGATGAATCTTCCTGACTCCAAGCCCAGCACTCTATCTACTGTGCCACCTAGTTGCCCATGTGCATATATATGTATGTATGTGTATGTATATGCATATATGTAAATATATACCACTTTTGCCAAAAGTATCTGAATACTGAGGTAAAGTTAGTTATGCTTCCCTAAAGCTTTACTACTCTTGGTGGGGAGTGCTGGGAGAACACTGCTTCTTTAAGTTCCCAGACCAAAGTGCCCCTCCTTAGACACCAATTCCCTATATATGTTATTTTCCTCATTAAATTATAAGCTCTTTGAGGGCAAGGATTCTTTTTGCTTTTGTATTTGAATCCCCCCAGAGCTTGGCACATACCAAATGCTTAATAAATGTATTTTCATTCATTCATTTGTTCATCTCTCCATTCATCCATTCATCAGAATAGAAATACAAGTATTACTATGCTATAGATTTATGGATACAAAAGGGGTGTGTCCATCATATGTGCTAAAGTCTACCATCTATGGAAGTCTGTGGGAATACTTGGATTTGATACTATGTGTGTTGTTTCTGTGTCATGTCCTTGTGAAAGAATATTACACTATATAGCAAAGACAAAAGTGAAGTAGTCCCTACCTCAAGGAGCTTACATTCTATCAATCGACAATTTAGTAAAAGATTGGGTGTGTGGTGGGGGGAGGGAGTAAGGATGAAAGAGAATCAAAGATGACTGTCAGAGTTTGAGCCTGGGTGACTGGGAGGGCGGCAATACCACTGAAACAGAGAAAAAAACAGTTCTATTTTAGACATGGTGGGATTTAAGGTTTTGATGGGATATATAGGTGAAGATATTCAGCAGGAATTGGAGAATAAAATTCTGTATCTTAGGGAAAAAGTTAAACTCAAATATGATGTTATTACTTAAATCTCTTAATTTTCAATAGACACTATCCCTTAAAGATTGAAAAGGGACAGGGAGATAAATTTGATACAATGCATGGTAGGAAACATACTGGACTAGAGAGACTGCTGTCTCCCTGTTTTTACTTTCACCTAGCTCTGGTGAGTTCACACTTCTAGGGTGCTATGGTGGTCATGCCCTTTCTGGTCAGACAGGACTCCAAAGAACAGATGAGAATTGGGTTTGGAGTTAGAATTGCTATGAAGGCTAGCCATGACCCCACCCCTATCATAAATTCTTTGAGGTCAGGGACTGTAAATCATACTTATTGCTTTACCTCTCCAGAGGTGAACTGGAGAGTGTTAACTGCAGAGAGTCAACACTCAATAAATGTTTGTTGTTGGCTATAAAATAATTTCCTATCAAACAAATAACCCACCCCCTGCCTCCCATAATCAAAAGTATCTCCTCTTCAGTCAAGGGTTATAGAGGCATTTGCTCACTTTTCTAATTAAAACTCTGGAGCTGACTTGGCTTATAAATACTCTATCTACTGGCTCCTTCCCTGCTGCCTACTAATGCACTCATGTCTCCTCCATCCTTAAAAAAATCTTCACTTAAGCTGACCATCTCCACTATCTGCAATCCTATACCTTTCTTTGCCTTCTCAGATAAACTCCTTGAAAAAGCCAGTTTTACTAGGTGCCTCCACATCTTCTTTTCTCACTCTCTTCTAAACCCTTTATGATCTGCCTTCTGACTTTATCATTCAACTGAAATTGCTTTCCCCAAAGTTACCAGTGATTGCTTCATAATTAGATTTGACAGAATCTAATGACCTTTTCACAAACCTCATCCTTCTTGATCTCTCTGTAACCTTTGACACTGTCCATCACTCTCTTCCCTCATTCTTTCTTACTTGGTAATCTTGTTAGCTCCAATTGATTCTATGAGTATACCTACACAGATGATTCCCAAATCTATCTATCCAGTTCTAATCTCTCTCCTGAGTTCCAGTTTCTTATCATCAACTGCCTTTTAGATATCTTGAATTGGCTATCCCATGGAACTTAGCATGTTCAAGACAGAATTCCTCTTTCCCCTTAAACCCAATCCTCTTCTGATCTTTTCCGTTACTGTTGAGGACACCACCATCTTACCAGTCATGCAGAATTGACAACTTTGGTGTCATATTTGATCCTATAAGCAATAGGGAACCATTAAAGCTTGGTGTGCGTGTGCATGTGTGTGTGTGTGTGTGTGTGTGTGTGTGTGTGTGTGTGTGTGTGTACACATATGCAGGGAGAGGAACATCACTTTGATACAGTGAGACCTACACTTCAGGAAAATCATTTTGGCAGCAGAGTGGAGGATGGATTGGAGTGATTGGAGTGGGGAAAAACTTGAGGCAGGGAGATCAATTAGGAGGCTCTTGTAACAGTCCAGGTAAAAGATCATGAGGGCATTGACTGTGTGAGTGGAGAGCAGACATAGTATCTTATATTTACTTATCTATTTACATATGCTATAATTTTGAAGGCAAGGATTATTTTTTACTTTGGTCTTTATATCTCTGGTGTCTACCAGGTTATCTTGCATGTGGTGGACTCAACCCATGTTTGTTAATTGGGATTTTTTGGGGGGGGTATCAATTTTTTGGGCAAATTAAAAAAAACTTACTATTTCTTTTTTAACCTTAAAAAAATTTTGCATTCCTAATTCTCTCCCATCTTCCCACCCTTCCCCTACCCATTGAGAAGGCAAGCACTATTATATCAATTATACACATGAAATCATGCAAAACACATTTCCATATTAGCCCTGTTGTAAAAAAAAAAGCAAGAAAAATAAACTTTAAAATTATACCGTTATTTGTTGTTGATAAAAATTATTATTAGTTGCCATGTGATTGATTCTTTTTTTTTTTTAAAGATCATCATATGATTCGTTTTAATAGCTCTTGCTTTGTTGGGTCCCAACTCCTCTTGTCCCCTGCTGCTGTTGTGGGAAACACTAGGGAGAGTTTCTCTGACCAACCCTCTCTCCTTGGTGACTAGATATTGCCTTAAATGCCCTATACTGGAGCCAGAGTAGATTGAGCAATCAATTTGTTCTCTTTCACCTAGCTTTGTTACACATTCCAGTCCCTGGATTTATTTGACTTTCTGTTCCATTAGAGAAATTATTCCCTTTTGGTGGGGCATAGCTGAACAAAGGTGAGGCTGAACAGGTGAGGAAAGGCAGGTCAGTCAACCTTTGCAAAGGTCAGAAGAGAAGGCTTCCAAAATAACAAACTATAACCCTATTTATGGTTGTGGTAGAAGAAGAAGTTTACTGTATTTATAAACCTTTACTTCAAGTGTAAAGGGGAAAATCAGGTCTAACCCTTGTGTTTTGCCTTCCTGTTCTCCAGTTCTGCAAAATCAACCAATCAATTAGTAATAATCAATCAATAAGCATTTATTAAGTGCCTACTACGTGCCAGGCACAGAGTCCATGCTGTCTTGTAATCCCCAGGCCAATGATAGACTAGCAGATTATAAAGTCTCTATTTTGAGATTCTACTATTTGGCATGTGCCCATCAATGACTCCCTTTTGGTCATTGATAAAAAGAAAGGCTCCATATACAACAAAATATTTATAGTAATACTTTTTGTTTTGGTAAAGAACTGGAAAATAGAAGATGCCCATTTATTGGGGAATGACTACATAAATTATGGTAATATCATTGTGCTGTGTGTGTGTATTTCACTGATGCCTCCAACTTCCTTTGCAACTCTAGCTTTGAAAATAGCAATTGGGTAGCTAGGTGCCATAGTGGACAGAGCACTGGCCCTCGAGTCAGGAGGACCTGAGTTCAAACCTGCCTTCAGACACTTATTAGCTGTATGACCCTGGGCAAGTCACTTAACCCCTATTGCCTTTGAGACAGTAAGAGCGAGAGAGAGAGAGAAAGAGAGTGAGAGCGAGAAGCAATCAAATCAATATTATTGTTATTTGTAAGGACATGTCAATCAATTGCCCTATTTTTCAAATTTCCATTTTCTCTGACTTCCCTGTCCAAAACATTTCTTAACCACCATCCTCCTATATCAGGGATGGGGAACCTGTGGCCTCGAGGCCCCATGTGGCCCTTTAGGTCCTCAAGTGCGGCCCTTTCACTGAATCCAAACTTCACAGAATAAATCCCTAAGGATTTGGCCTTGAGGCAGCAGGTTCCCTATGCCTGCCCTATATATTGTCTTCTCTCATTAAAATATAAGCTCCCCAAGTGCAGCGATTGTTATGCTTGCTTGTATTTGTTTACAGGACACTTCAAATTAGACTATGATAAGCAAACAGGAATGGTACAGAATACTAGAAACATTTCAAGAAAGGAAGAATTATTTGTAATACATTAATGAGTGCTTTTCATGTTGCTATTTCAAAGTTTTTGTCATAATTCAATTCTTGCCTAAGCATGTGCTTTTTCTTAAACGAGATCATAAGCCTGCACATAGAATGCACTTCAGAAATGTTTGTGTAATGGAGCAATGGGCCAAAGAGGGATCAGTCCAGGAAGCATTTGTGTTTGATGAGCCCGATTCTGGAAGAGTCTTATGATATGGAATGGAAGGGCATGGTACTTCAATTCAGAGCACACTCAAGTCTTCTATGACTGTTTTAAGTCCAGTAATCATATGGCAAAGAAATGTTCTTTTGATTGACTTCTGAGCCAGAACTAGATGTGCATTCAAAAGGCACTCACTAACCAAAATGAGTTTGTTCTTTTTCCTGTTTAATTATATTCCAGTGAGAAGGCAAGGTCTACTATAAGCCTCTGTATGGGGAGGGAAAGCAAGTGTCAGCAGCTCTACTCTCTCTACCTGAGTCAAAAGAAGCCCTGAGTACATTGTCCTAATGATGCTTCTGTCTTTAATGTCTATTCTTTCCTGCCTTGGGTGAAGGGGCATTGTAGTTGGAGTAGACTAGCCTGCAATTTTGTGAGCCTTGAGAGATGAGGAGAGCCATTAGAGTTCCAAGACTGGGAGTTTGCCACAGTATGCTACAGTGTAGCCCCAAGGAGACCTGAAGGACCTAGCATGGCAGGTCTAACATGGCAGCCAAGAAGTCATTTCCTGAAACAACATGTTACATTTGGGGCACTAATTATTGGAGGGTATCAATGAGATAAGGGATATATTAACTATAATTGGAAACTGATATTTGGGAGAACATACTGGTGATAGATTTGGAAAGATACTCAACCTCTCAAGACTATTCATAGAACCTTGGGGCATAGCTCATCAGTGTCAATGGGACTTGGAATAAGGATCCCAAAGGATACATTTGTTTGAACTGAATTAAGATTTTAAAAGAGCATACACTGTCTCCTGGTGTGTAGATAAAGAGCTGGCCTCAAAGTCAAGAAAGCCTAGACTAGACCTAGGTACTGTCTCTGACATATGCTGGCTGTGTGAAATCTCAAGAAGTCATTTAATTTCTCAGTGCCCCAGAACTCTCTATAATGTTAAATGGCAGAGCAATTGCTGATCTGCATTGATAGAGATAATTTCATCCATGTGGTGCTCCCTAAGCCAATGAACTCACAATTCTGAGCCAAAAAAATAAAGGAGCAGACTGTATTTTATATTTTCTCTCTTCCTTTGCAGTATTGACTATATTGCTCTCACACAGGAAATTTCAATAAATGTCCCTCACTTAATGAATCTTGAGTTCTTGATTATAATCTGAAAGAGTTTCAAGAAGGGAGTCTTAAGCAGGTCAGACCATGGTCCCTTAGTGTGACATATGAAGCTGTCATTGGGTTACATGGGAAAAAAGAACTTCTTCTTGAAGTTTTAAGAGCCAAGGAGGTCTAGATGGTATCTGAAAACTATTGGATACTGAGGGTATAACTATTCCATTACTCCTAGCAGTTTTCCTTTCTGATACAAAAATACTATGTGATCTTAGGCAAGCAATTTAACTTCTCTGAACTTCAGTTTACTAATAAATATATAAAATGGAGATTAAAATACTTGCATTTTCTTTTCTTTTCTTTTTTTCTTTTTTTTCTTTTTGGCTAGGCAATGGGTTTAAGTGACTTGCCCAGGGTCACACAGCTATTAAGTGTTATATGTCTGACTCAGGTCCTCCTGAATCCAGAGCCAGTGCTCTATCCGCTGTATCACCTAGCTGCCCCCTTGCATTTTCTATCACATAAGGGTTGTTGTAAGAAAGGAGTTTTGTAAACCTTGAAATGCTATCGAACATGAGTTACTAGTATTACTATTGTTATTATTAGTGTTAGAGAAACAAAACAAAAAACACTGCTTTTCTAGGGTAGGATATGTCCTGTTCATATAGCTGAGACTTGGAATTGGAACCCAGATCCTTTGACTCCAAATTCAAGTATGAAGGTTTCTTTTAACCTAACATTGGTGACTACTACTTTTTAATTTTCTATGTTTTGGTATTTGATGACCATTGAGAATAATAGGATCACAGATTTAGAGTTGAAAGTGATCTTAGAGGTCTTCTATTCTAACTTCCTCACTTTATAGACAGGGAAACTGAGGCCCAGTGAGGTTAAGTGACTTGCTCAAAGTCATGCAGGTATTACATGATGGATTTTTTTTCCTTTTTGGTCATCCATGTTCAGAATTAAATCTTCATTTGGCAACTGAGAAATGTGGGATGAGGAATGTCTTCATTCTTTATCTTTGGCAGATGCGTGGGCTTGGGGGCAGCAGATGGGTGTAGAAAAGGGAATATTTGTTTTTTTTTAGAAAGCAGCTGTTAAAATAAGTCAAGATGGAAATTCCAGCTACCTCCTAACCCTCAAGCTATAACTATCCAACTGAACATGAATTGAGGGCCAGTAATAAAACCACAGCTAATCCTGACTTAAGAAGGATTTAAGTAGCAAGGACTATACAAAAATCTAGAGGGAATTATGAAAACAAATATTGTCCTGCAAAATAAATAGAGATGAGCAAACTTATGAGTTTCCTGTTTCGTTGTTCTTACATTAAACAGAGCTTCGGGTAAACAAACTGATACCATAAAGACTTTCTATTTCTGATGAGGAGCCCAAGGAGCAGTGTGGTATAATGTGAAGAACCTTGTATGTGGAATCTAAGCACTTGGCTTCGAATCCCCAGCTTTTCATTTACTACCATTATTCTCTCAGCCTCAGTTTCCTCACTTGTAAAACAAAGAGGCTAGACTTGTAATCTCTTGAACCTCCAAATCCTGTAATTCCATGAAAGAACAATCAGGCTGAGATTCCCAAATCAATGCTGACAGCAATGGACAGATCACCTGGTGGAAAAGTACCATATAGAATGCCTCTGTGGAAACATTTCAGAGGTCTGTGGCAGCTTCTCTTCCCCTCCCCCCAACTTCTTACTGTGTTCCTACAAATATTTTCCTTCTGAAAGCCCAATTATTCAGTGCATAAATGTTTTAAGAACTGAATTCATTAGCATCTCAGTCGAGTTAGAACCTTTCATTCAAAGGGACCAGAAGCAGCTTCTTCTTCCACCCCTGATTTTTTTCATCTAAAGCTTTTAATCAACAGTGTTTGTTTGATATGGGCCTAATCATGGCTTTACATCTTTCAAAACTCCACTGACATATGGATAAAGTGGCAGAGGCATTAATCAGAACGGGATGTATTTATTTTGAAACCTGAGTTGACAGAGGAAAAAATCAACACCCAGGGCTGTCAAGCTGTGAGAATCTGAATTTTGCTGTTTGAAGCATGTCAGATGTGAGATTTCTAGATCTCGTTAGCACAAGTTAAGAAAGCCTTTGAAGTGAAAGATACTTCTAAAAGGAATTCAAAATGCCAAAAAAAAAAAAAATGAATCTGACATGGGCAAGTCCTCTACCCTCAATTTGCCATGATTTCCAGAGCTGTCCAATAACATTTTGAAAGTATTCATAATACAATCTAGCACAAACACTGTTCTTTTTGCATTGTTCACATAGGATATACCATTTCCTGAGTCTGTCTGTTCATGGATTGTCCCCTTGCCTGGAATGCCCTCCTTCCTGTCCTCTACCTCTTGACTTCCCTTGTTTCCTTCAAGATTTAACTTGAATCCCTTATTCCACAAGAGGTCATTCCCCTTCCTTGACCACTTTTCTCCCCTTCTAGGGCCTTCCTTCTGGGATTACTTCCTGCTGAATCTATCTTGTAAGTGCATAGTTGTTTGCAGGACCTCTTTGAGGTCAGGGGCCAGGTTTTCACTCTTCTTTTTATCCTCGGTTCTCAGCACAGAGCTTAGCCCAGCAGAACCCTTCCTTAATAAATACTTGTTGTTGATTTGTGCTTAATTTTGTGAAATACTTTTGCAAACAGAAAGGGAGGGGATGAAAAACAAATCTCCCCTGTCCCAAAGCCTGTTTCTTGGATCTGGGTAAAAGAGGGAGAGCAGAGAAAGCGGAAGTCCCTCTCCTCTTTTTACTGGTTCAGTTCACATCGCCCATGCTGGGTGCTGGGTGCAGCATCAAGGAGCACAGCTATAAAGATGGAAGACGAGAGAGACTAGCGTGGTCTCACCAACTTTAAAAATGCAGGTAGACAACCACAGAAAGCTATACTGCTCACCTGGTAGGGGACACAGCAGCCTCCATGTTAGGCCAACTTGGCATGCTCAAAAATAGGCAGTTTGGTGGTGTGGTAGATAGATCACTGGGCCTGGAGTTAGGAAGACCTGAGTTTAACTGTGGCCTCAGATATTACTGGTTGTGTGACCTTGGGCAAGTCATTCAACCTTTGTTTGCCTTAGTTTTCTCATCTGTAAAAAATATTACTAGCACAACTTTCCAGGGTTGTTTTGAGGATCAAATAAAATAATTATAAAGTCCTTAGCACAGTGCCTGACAGATAGTAAGTGCTGTATAAAATGTTAATTTGTTATTATTATTATTATTATTAGCTGTGTTACATAAGCATTTATTAATCATCTACTATGTGCCAGTCACTGTGCTAAATGCTTTGCAAATATCTCAAGGGATATATAATTAGCTGTGAAACTTTGGGTAAGTCACTTTTTTAGGCCTCATTTTTCTTATTTGTAAAATGAAAGGTTATTAGTCTAAGTGATCTCTAAAAATGCTTTCCCTGTTCTAGAAATCTTTGACTACCCAGTGATCTAAAATACCAGTATTTATGTGAAAACCCTATATTTTCCTTGCTATAATGCATAAAACTTTTTTAATGTCATTTATTTACAACTTCTCCTTATGCCAAAAGCCAAAGTATTTGACCTTCGGGTGGTTGTCTACGTGAAATAAGTGAAAATTCCTCCTTTAGGCTGAGAAGTATCTTCCTCTGCTAGGAAATGCAGTGTCTGATATTTCAAAACTAGAGATTCACTGCTTTGAGTTCTAAATTGCCCTCAATATAGAAACACAGAATAACAGAGCTTGAAGTGGCTTTGAAGCTCAAACCCCTTCATCTTTCAGATAGGCAAACTAAGACACAGAGAAATCTTTAACCAGCCTATGGGGGTAAGGTACCGTATCTCTTGTTAAACTGCTAGATAATAGCATAGTTGGGATTGGGATCTTGAACTCCAATCTCCTAGTCCAGGGGTACCCAATATGCAATATTTTTATTTTCTTTTTTGTGCATGTCACTAACATTTTAAAGTGGATTTGTCTTTCTATTTCTTATCTCTCTTACTTCCAATCCTTCTTGTATCCTACTGACAATTAGGATAATCAATCTAATCTGCTAGTTCTCATCAGATCACTCCCCTCTGCAAACTCTGAGTGGCTCTCCATTGCCAAACAAATTAAGACACTGAATCATAGGATTTAGAAATGGAAGGAGGACTTCTGGTACCAAGATGGCAGAATGAGGGAGGAACCCTCTGAAGCCCTCCCAAATTCCCCTCCAAACAATTAGAAAGCCACCTCAGAATTGATCTAGGAGCAGGGAAGCAGCTTACCAAGCTGGCAGGAAAGGTCTGTCTCACTGGCGTGGGAGGGGATAGAGGTCCAAGAGCATTAACAGCAGGCAGCCTCACAGCAGGAGGCCAGCAGCAGGGTTTCAGGCATGGGGTATCCACCAGTGAGGCATTGCTCTCCTGCAAACCAGCAGCCCCTTAGGCAAGGGAGCAGTCTGTGCTATGCAGCAAGGCCCCACTCCTGCAAACCCACCCCCAGCACAAGCCTTCAGATATCTAGGTCTTGACCCCATTACTGACCTTGACCCCCTACCCAGGGGATTGGCCAACAGAGAGACCCCTGCGCCTGGGGCCTACCAGCACAGAGACCCTGTTTCCATAGCAACGCAGCAGCAAGGCACCATTCCTGGGGGAGAGCAGGGACACCATCCCTTCTCCAGGGCCGGCCACCAGAAAGACTCTGTTACCATAGCAATCCAACAGCAAGGCCCCACCCCTAGAACAGGCCAGCAGCTAAACTCCTCACCCAGGAGAGGCCAACAGGGAGGCCCCACTCCCCAGCACAGAAGGGAAGCCTACCCTTCAGAGGAAGCTACTTAGCTACTTAGCTAAGTCCTGAAGCCCAGTGAAAGCCAGCTGTAAGACCCAGAGCCCCAGCACAAAAAGCTTGAGACAGTGCAGGACCAGAACCCAGCTCTCACCTAAAAACACCAAGTCACAAAAAGGGCATAAAAAGTGATCAAGAAAAAAAACATAAAAAGAGCTTGACTATAGAAAATTACTATGGTGATAGGGAGGATCAAGGCATAAACTTAGAAGAGGACAATAGTGTCAAAACACCTATATGTGAAGCCTAGAAAAATAAAGCCTAAGAAGAATTCCTGGAGGAGTTTAAAAAGCATTTAAAAAATAAATTAAAGCAGTAGAAGAAAAATTGGGAAAAGAAATGAGGGTAATGCATGAGAATCAGGAAAAAAGAATCGATAGCGTAGGAAAAGATACGCAAAAATTTATTGAGGAAAATAAATCCCTAAAAAATAGAACTGTCCAAATGGAAAAGGAAACACAAAAGCTCAGTGAAGAAAATAATTCCTGAAAAATTAGAATTGAACTAGTAGAAACTAATGACTCTATGAGACATCAAGATATGATAAAAACAAAATCAAAAAAAGTAAAAAAAAAATAGAAGAAAATGTGAAATTTCTCATTGGAAAAACAATTAACCTAGAAAATAGATCCAGGAGAGATAATATAAGAATTATTGGGCTGAAAGTCATGATAAAAAAAAAATGGTCTGAGCAGCATCTTTCAAGAAATTATGAAGAAAACTGCCTTGATATGTTAGAACCAGAGGGCAAAATATAAATTTAAAGAATACACCAATTACCATCTAAAAGATATCCCCAAATGAAAATTCCCAGGAAAATCAGCCAAATTCCACAGCTCACAGATCAAGGAGAAAGTATTACAAGCAGCCAAAAAAAAAAAAAAACAGCAAAAACAATTCAAATGTCATGGAGTCAGGATTACATAAGATTTTATGGCTTCCACATTAAAGAACTGGAGGGCTTGGAATATGATATACTGGAAGGCAAAGGAGTTAAGTTTACAACCAAGAATCACCTACCCAGCAAAACTGAACATAATATTTCAGGGGGGAAATGGACATTTAGTGAAATGGAAGACTTTCAAGCATTTCTAATTAAAAGACCAGAGCTGAATAAAAAATTTGGCCTCCAAATGCAAGACTCAAGGGAAACATAAAAAGGTAAAAAAGAAACAAGAAAAACATAAGAAATTCAATAAGGTTAAACTGTTTATATTTCTATATGGCAAGATAATATTTGTAACTCTTAACAACTTTATTATCATAAGAGCAATTAGAAGGAGTATATGTAGACAGAGGATGTGGATATAAGGTGACTTTGATGGGATGATACCCCAAAAAACAAAATAAAGGGGTGAGAAAGAAAATTGTACTGGAAGGAGAGGAGAAATTGAAAGGGGGTAGATTATCCCACATAAAAGAGGCATGAAAGAGCTATTATAATGAAGGGGAAAATGGCGGGGGGGGAGGAGTAGTGGGCAAATCTTAAATCTTACTTTCATCAAAACTGGCTCAAAGAGGGCGCAACATACCCACTCAGTTGGATATAGAAATCAACCTTACCCTATAAGGAAGTAAAAAGGGATTGGGATAATAGAAGAGGAAGGGGGAATTGATAAAAAGGGGGGTATATTGGAGAAGGTGGTGAATAAAATACCTGTGAGAAGAGAAAAGGTGAGGTAAGAGAGAGAAGGGGATAAACAAGTGAAAAATAGTATGGAGGGAAATACATAACTATAAATGTAAATGAGATGAACTCACCCATAAAATGGAAGTAGATAACAGAATGGATTAAAACCCAGAATCCTACAATGTGTTGTTTACAAGAAACACATCTGAAGCAGAGAAATACACACAGAGTAAAGGTAAAGGGCTAGAGCAGAATCTATTATGCTTCAACTGAAGCAAAGAAAGTAGGGTAGCAATCACGATCTTAGACAAAGCAAAAGCAAAAGTAGATGTAATTTAAAAAGATAAAGAAGGAAGCTATATCTTTCTGAAAGGTACCATAGACAATGAAGTCATATCAATACTAAACATATATGCACCAAATCTTATAGCATCTAAATTTTTGAAGGAGAAGTTGATGAGTTATAGGAAGAAATAGATAATAAAACTATACTAGTGGGCTCAACTTTCCCCTCTCAGAACTAGATAAATCTAACCAAAAAATAAACAAGAAGGAAGTTAAGGAGGTGAATAAAACTCTGGAAAAGTTAGATATAATACATCTCTGGAGAAAATTGAATGGGAATAGAAAGGAATACAACTTTTTCTTAGCAGCACATGGCACCTACACAAAAATTGACCATGTATAAGGACATGAAACCCTCACAACCAAATACAGAAAAGCAGAAATAGTAAATGCATCCTTCTCAGATCACAATGCAATAAAAAATACATTTAATAATGGACAACAGAAAGATTAAAAATTAACTGGAAATTAAATAATCTAATCCTAAAAAAACAAGTGGGCCAAAGAACAAGTCCTAGAAACAATCTATAATATCATTAAAGAAAATGACAACAAGGATACACCATAACAAAATTTATGAGATTCAGCCAAAGCGGTACTTAGGGGAAATATTATATCTCTAATTGCTTACCTCAGTAAAATAGAAAAAAACCGCAATGAATTGGGCATACAACTAAAAACACTAGAAAAAGAACAAATTAAAAATTCTCAATTAAACACCAAATTAGAAATCCTGAAAATCAAAGGAGCAATTAATAAAATTGAAAGTAAGAAAATGATTGACCTAATAAATGAAATTAGAATCCACATTTATGAAAAAAATCAATAAAACAGATAAACAATTGGGTAATTTAATTTAAGAAGGGAAAAAAGAAAACCGAATTACTAGTACCAAAAACAAAATGGGTGAATTCACCACCAATTAAGACAATTGTTAGGAGTTACTGTGCCCAATTATATGCCAATATATTTGACAATCTAAATGAAGTGGATGAATATCTACAAAAATATAATTTACCTAGATTAACAGAAGAAACAAAACACTTAAATAACCCAATGTAAGAAAAAGAAATTGAACAAGCCATCAACGAACTTCCTAAGAAAAAAATCCCTAGAACCAGATGGATTCACAAGTGAATTCTACCAAACATTTAAAGACTATTTAATCCCAATACTATATAAACTCTTTGGAAAAATATGCAAAGAGGGAGTCCTACCCAATTCCTTTTATGACACAAATATGGTGCTGATACCCAAACCAGGAAGAGCCAAAACAAAGAAAATTATAGACCAATTTCCCTAACGAATATTGATGCAAAAATTTTTTAAATAAAATACTAACAAAGAGTTTACAGCAATAAATCACAATCATACACTATGACCAGGTGGAGTTTATATTAGGAATGCAAGGCTGGTTCAATACTAGGAAAACTATCAGCATAATTGACCATCTTAATAACAAAATCAACAAAAATAATACGATTATCTCAATAGATGCAGAAAAAACCTTTGATAAAATACAGCACCCATTCCTACTAAAAATATTAGTGAGCACAGGAATTAGTGGAGCTTACCTTAAAATGATAAGTGATATTTATCCAAAACCATCAGCAAGCATTATCTGTACTGGGGATAAGCTAGGAGCCTTCCTAATATAATCAGGGGTGAAGCAAGGATGTCCATTATCACCTCTATTATTTAATATTGTACTAGAAATGTTAGCTATAGCAATAAGAGAAGAAAAAGAAATTAAAGGAATTAGAATAGGCAATGAAGAAACAAAACTATCACTCTTTGCAGATGACATCATGTTATACTAAGAGAATCCTAGAGAATCAACTGAAAAAAACTATTTGATATTATTAATACCTTTAGCAAAGTTGCAGGATACAAAATAAACCCATATAAATCATCAGCATTTCTCTATACTACCAACAAAATCCAGCAGCAAAACCTAGAAAGGGAAATTCCATTTAAAATATCTGTAGATAATATAAAATACTTGGGAGTCTACCTGCCAAGATAAACCCAGAAACTATATAAGTGCAACTATAGAACACTTTTCACACAAATAAAGTCAGAACAATTGGAAAAATATTAATTGCTCATGGGTAGGCCAAGCCAATGTACCAAAAATTACAAGTCTACCCAAATTAACCTATTTATTTCGTGCCATACCAATCAAACTATCAAAAAATTATTTTAGGGCCAGCTAGGCAGTACAGTGGATAGAGCACCAGCCCTGGAATCAGGAGGAACTGAGTTAAAATCTAACCTCACACACTTGACACTTATGAGTTGTGTGACCCTGGGCAAGTCACTTAATCACAATTACCTCCCCCAAAAAAGTTATTTTAAAGAGCTAGAAAAAAATAATAACAAAGTTCATCTGGAAAAACAAAAGTTCGAGGATATCAAGCGAATCAATGAATAAAAATGTGAATTCAAGAAGGTAGTCTAACTGTACCAGATCTCAAACTATATTATAAAACAGTGATTATCAAAACAATGTGGTACTGGCTAAGAAATAGAGTGATGGATCAGTGGAATAGATTAGGTGCAAATTACATTATAGTAAATGACCATAATAATCTACTATATGATAAATCCAAAGATCCAAGCTTTTGGAACAAAAACTCATTATTTGACAAAAACTGTTAGGAAAACTAGAAAACAGTATGGCAGAAACTAGGTATAGACCAACATCTCACACCATATACCAAGATAAAGTCAAAATGGGCACATGATTTACACATAAAGGGTGATACCATAAACAAATAAAGAGAGAATGGAATAGTTTATCTGTCAGATTTGTGGATAAGGGAAGAATTTAGGACCAAAGAAGATATAGAGAATTTTACAAAATGTAAAATAGATAATTTTGATAATTTATTTAAAAGTTTTTGCATAAACAAAACCAAAACCAATGCAACAAAAATTATAAGGAAAGCAGAAAACTGGGGGGAAATTTTCAACAAGGATTTCTGATAGAGGCATCATTACTCAAATATATAGAGAACTGAGTCAAATTTATAAAAATACAAGTCATTGCCCAATTGATAAATGGTCAAAGGATATGAACAGGCAGTTTTCAGAAAAAGAAATCAAAGCTATCTGTAGTCATAAGGAAAAAAAACTCTCTAAATCACTAGTGATCAGAGAAATGCAAATTTAAACAACTCTGAGGTACCATCTCCTGCCTATTAAGTGGCTAATATGATTAAAAAAAAAAGGAAAATGTTGGGTGTTGAAGGGGATGTGGGAAAACTGGGACATTAATGCACTGTTGGTGGAGTTATGAACTGATTGAACCATGCTGGAGAGCAATTTGGAGCTATGCCCAAAGAGCTATAAAACTGTACATACTCTTTGATCCAGCAATACTACTACTAGGTCTATATCCCAAAGACATCCAAAAAAAAAGGAAAAGGAAAAGGATCTATTGTACAAAAAAAATTTATAGCAACTGTTATTGTGGTGGCTAAGAACTGGACATTAAAGGGATGCCCATCAATTGGGGAGTGACTGAGTAAGGTGTGGTATAAGATTATAATGGAATATTACTATGCTATAAGAAATGACAAGCAGGATGATTTCAGAAAAACCTGGAAAGATTTACATGAACTGATGCATAGTGAAGTGAACAGAACCAGGAGAACATTATATACAGCAACAGCAATATTGTACGATGAAGATCTGTGAATGCTATTCTCAGCAATACAATGCTCTAAGACAATCCCAAAGGACTAATGATGAAGCATATATACTATCCACCTCCAGAGAAAGAACTGATATTGATTAAATACAAACTGAAGCATTCTATTTTCACTTTCTTTCACTTTTTTTCCTTTTATGTGAATCTTATACAAAATGACTAATATGGAAATGTTTTACGTAATTGTGCATTCACAACCTGTATCTGATTGCTTATCATCTCAGGGAGGATGAGAAGAGGGAATAAGAGAGGGGTAGAATTTAGAACTCAAAACGTTAAAACACATGTTAAAAAACTGGGGGAAAAGAGAAATGGAAGTAATTGATGGAGAGATGCCCTGAGACCTGAGAATGATCACTGTGGGGCCTGGCTCTCAACAGTTCTTTAGTCCCAGAGTAAATTCCCTGCTGAAGCTGCTACCCAGGAGGGCAAAGCAATGTAATTTAGTGAAAAGAGCAACGAGTATAGAATCTGAACCACTTACACAAATGAGGTCACTCAGGGCATATAGTTTTACTTACATAGACTTCCCAGGGTATTATGGATTAAATAGCAGCTCTCCTATATATTGTACTTTCCTCATAGCAACCCTGAGATACTCTACTGGTATGAGTAGTATTAATCTCATTTTATAGATGAGGAAACTAGAATTCAGAGAAGTTAAATGATGTGTCTATGGTCACACAGCTAAAGTCAGAACTAGGTCTCCAATCCACATCTTCCGATTCCTAATCCAAGTCTCAAAACCTTCACTACCCTGCCTACTGAGACATTTTGGAGTTGACCTAGGCCAGGGGTAGGGAATCTGCAGCCTTGAGGTCACATGTGGCCTTCTAGGTCCTTGGGTGCAGCCTTTTGACTGAGTCCAAGTTTTATAGAACAAATCCTTTCATTAAATGTAACTCTTTCAAAGGACTTAGAGGGCCACATGTGACCTCAAGGCCACAGGTTCCCCACCCTTGTACAAAAGGCTCAGTTGGTTCAAAGGGAGATATTAATTTAAAGATTTTTTTTTGTACTAAATCCATGATTTCAATGGTGTAAGAAAGTTCCAATATGGAAACTCCCTCTACCAGATTGACACAAGTTCTGCAATTTAAGGAGCTGCCCAGGACACCGAGACATTAAGTCATTTGCCAAAGGTCACAAAGCCAGTGTGTATCAGACTCAGGTCTTATGCCGACTCCAAGATTGATTCTCTATCCACTGTGCCACACTGGCTCTCCATTTAATTAGTTACCGATTACATTTTTCTCATCACAAACAGTATTCTTACCACTTGGAATGGATTCCTAAGTCAAAACTAGGCATATGGCTAACAGGAGGACTAGTTCCTTGCCTCTGGGTAAAAATGTGATGTGGAGGAACCCATGGGCACTGCCCTTTCCCTACCCCAACTGGACAGAAGAGAGAGATCATCTTCTCCATCTGCAGTTAAGAATTCAGTTTGGAATTCTGCAAAGGCCTCTTGACGTCAGGCAATGATAGTTGTGAAGTTTAAAAGACCCAGTTCATAATAATACCTGACAACATCTAAAAGGAGAGCCAGTGTGACACAGTGGCTAGAGAATTGACCTTGGAGTAGGAATATATATTTCTAATATTTGTTATAAGCAGATGTGGAACTTGCAGCAAGTAGGCTATGAAGAGCCTATTATTCTCCCTTCCTTTGATCTCCCCAGTGGAGACCCAATGTTCTGATGGCAGGGAGGAAGGACACAGTAGAATTCTGGTCCAGGGAGTTCCCTTAATCCTGAATGTTATCAGAATCAAGTCTATAATACAGAAAAGGTAGAGGGTGAGTGTTGAGTGGGTTCTGTGTGGTAGGGATACTGACCTTCTAAACTGTTGACAAATTGCTATTAGCTATGAATTACTTCATATGATCCTAGATTTAGAGCTAGAAGGTTCTAGAGGTCATCAAGTCCAACTTCTTCTTTTTACAGATGGGGAAACTGAGGTTCAGAACGGTTAAGCAGCACTTCTAGGGTCACCCAGCTAATAAGATTCTAAGGCAGTTTTCCAACTCAAGTTTTTCTGGTTCCAAGTCCATTGCTTTATCTGCTAAACCATGCTTCTAAGACATCTTCAGTAGATATGGGTCACAAAACTAAAACCATATCATAGTTTGTCTACAGAGACACTTGGACTTGAGCTGGAAAGTCTAGGAGTTTTCCCTAGACAACCTGTCTACCTGGTCCAGGGCACTAAAACCAAGGACTATCCTCCTAAAACAGAATGTTTGGCTCCCTTAACTGTGAGCAAAATTGCATGTGTATGTCTTCTAAATATGCAAAATGTCTAAGGAAGTAATAATATAGATCTCTGATACAATATATGTGTAGCACACACATATATCTATATGTATTTATTTATATATGAAATTTAAATATAAATTTAAATTTATATATCATTTATATAAATATAAAGTTACATATTATATAATGATATATTTAAATATATGACATACTTATCTCATATATGAATTAATAATATAATGAATTATTAATTACTAATAAATATATAATGTATGGATCAATAATATAATTAATAATAAAATATGAGTTGATAATATCAATCAGTAATACTGTTAATCAAATGAATAATAGTACAAATTATTGATGGTAATAATAAAAATAGAGGGCATCTAGGTTGCGCAGCAGATAGAATTGTTACTGTTTGTCTTTCATTATTGAAGAGGACCATGACATCAGGAAGGTGATGTTATGACTTGCAAGTGAATTGGATTTAAGTGAGGGAGGGCTGTGCAAAGTCACCAGCCTCATTTTCTCCTCTGAAGTCACCTGGGTCCAGTGGCAAGATGTAGATCAGGATGACTGGAGATGGCCCCCTGATAGAGCACCGGGCTAAGAACTAGGAAGACTCCTCTTCATGAGTTCAAATCTGGTCTCAGATACTTAATAGCTATGTGATCCTGGGCAAGTCACTTAACCCTGTTTGTCTCAGTTTGTCATCTGTAAAATGAGTTAGAGAGGGAAATGGCAAACCATTACAGTATCTTTGCCAAGAAAATCCCAAGTGGAGTCACAAAGAGTTGGACATTAATGAAACAATTCAACAATAATAACAATATTCATATACTATATAATTTTTTACATATATATATGTATGTGTGTGTGTGAGTGGTAGTACAAATGCAAGCATTTTTTATGAATTCTGAAAACAATTTGTTCCTTGTGTCTTCAAGGTAGAGTTGGATAGCTAAATAGCAGGTACCTATTGGCTCATAATTCTTCAAATTTAGGACAGAGTCAGCCAGAGGTATGCTGGTAAATGTTTAACAACCGACTCCCTACTCCCACAAAAAAAGAACATGACACACTTTTGTGTTTAATCTACATTATTAACATTTTCTTCATCATTTTCTTAAGCTTAGACAATCAAGAAAACAATAAATTAAGCTTGATTTATAGCATTTGCTGATTTCTGAGGTGTAAATGCTCATACTGAAAATTTAACAATCATCTCTCATGAGCCAATAAGAGCTTGCCAATGAAAGATGTAGGTGTTTAGAGAGAAGAAATTAAGGAGGAAAGATGGAGTGGGGATTGGAGACCTTTCTTGTCCTCCTTTCTTAGTGATTATCTAGTCTAATCTCCCTCATCTTGGAAAGAAACTGAGGCCCAGAGTGTATCTGTGACTCACCACTTTTCATAGAGAGCTAAGAGGCAGGAGCAGGCTCCCTACTCAGGTCCTCAGGCTCCAAATCCTTTCCTCTTTCCGCTACAGCATCGTGTCAGCCTCCTTCTTTCTCTTTTCTCCCTATCCCATAGACATCTATTTGCATGATGATGCTATGTTTTGAGCAGATTGGTGAGATCATGGAGCAGTACAAAAGGAGGGAAAAAAGGATGGGAAGGAGCCTTTATGACGTTTCTCCTGGTCTTTTGAATGAATTTATTCATTCATTATCCCAGTTTTCTATCTCAAATTCCTTGGCTATAGTTCTCTGTGGGATAACTTTCTCCACCTCAGTATGAGATCAGAAAGAGGGGTGGGTCCCAAATAACTGAAATTCTTTTCTTTTTTTCATTGCTTTCACTCCCCCCCCCCCCCGTTTGAACAAAAGGGTGTAGAGTCTAGATGAAAACCAGAAGTGGTTACTAAGGCCTTTATCTTGGGATAAAGCTTTCAGCAGCTTTCTCCTTCTTGATAGACTAGAACCACCCTGTAAATAGAAAATACTTATCACCCCAGACAAATATTTTCCCAGTTTGCTTTTCCTCATGAACCACATGGGTAAGAAAATGAATGCAATCAGCACAAATTCCAACCTGCCTTAGAAATCTGTGTATTTCTGTGGCAGAGAGATTGTCAAGCTCTTACAAACAGGATGGGTTTAGCTAAGAAATGACTACTTTGTACCTCTGGAGGAAATAAAGCATGTGATGGATGGCATGGAGGGACAAACGTCGCTGGCTTATCATGCAGTGGGTAGTGTGGGGGACTTGAACTCACAGAACCTACGTTCAAATCCTAACTGCCATTGTTTCCTGGTTGCCATTAACCAAATTACCTGTCATGGCCTGTGTCTTCATTTATAAAGTTAAGAAGATAGAGTAGGTGATCTTGAAGGTGTCTTCTAACTCTAATTCTATGATCCTGTAACTGGGCCCCAGTGGCTTTTTTGTTTGCTTGTTTTGTTTTGTTTTGATTTTGCTGGTTAATGCATCTTTTGAAGCATCTGCTGAATGTAAATTATCCCTTATCATTTGTGAAAACAGCACTAGGGATATGAGTGCAAATTAGGATGGGACAGACATTGGCTAGAAGCAATCATTATCTAGCTCTAAACATCCTCAATCTGTGGGATCCCTGAAGAGGGTGGGTTAGTTCTAAGAGACTTCTTGGTGTTGTGAGATATGCTAGATTTGGAGTCCTGGAACACTTGGATTGTATTCAGATCTTGACTTTGAATAAGCCAGCTCTGTGGCTGGGGACAAATCATGCATACAGTGTAAGTCTCACTTTCCTTACCTATAAAATAGGAATAACAGTTACTAGCACTGACTACCTCATATAGTTTTTATGGGAGAAACACTTTGCGTAGGGGTGGGATTCTACTCTACCCTAATTAATCATAGGAAACTTAGACTCCAGATTTAATTAATGAACCAAATGTGTAGGCATTAAGGAATTTGTGAATGATTATATCCTCGATCCTTCATAGGATTTTAGTGTTTTTAACCATTGGATGCAGGCAGATAACACCATGCAGGAAATATCTATATTTAAAAAGATCAATTAGTCCAGAATGAGAGAGTAGGCCAGTTGAGCAGTGGGGGGACTCCAACTTTACACTTCAGGTGCAAAAGAGCTTTGAGGAGGCAGATCCTTGTGCCCGTTCCAGAGGTCAGCAAGGGGATCTGGGGAAGTGATCCAGATGAAATATTACACTTACTGTCCCCCAGCCCGAATGATCATATCACCAGAGAGGAGGATCTAAAAGGAGGTGAGCTCTTCAGCCAAGACAGAGAAAGACATACCAAAGACAAAAGATTCTTTTACTTCCTGTCTAGGAGGAAGGTAAATAAATATTATGAGGTCAGTGTGTCCAGTCATCAGCTTTGTGAGTTCAAGAGATCCAGATGTCCCATCAGATGTACTCTACTGGTGACTAGAGTTGGTAGCAGACTCCCACAAAACTTTTAGCAATAACTATTGGCAGGGAATATATTGGATTCAGCTCCAAATAGTCCAAAAGCTGATTGTTAAATTTTTAGTGGAACATTTACAACTCAGAAATGAGCAAATGCTACAAAATCAGGACTTGATGTTGATTGTCTAGGCTTAGGAAAGTGTTAATAATGCAGATTAATCTTAAAAGTGTGCCACATGTACATTTTTTTGGGGGAGAGCCATTTTGTTAAACATTTACTAGGATACCCCATGCAGAACTTTTTAAGCACTTTGAGATCTGGAGAGATTTCAGCGTGGCAGCTGAATGTCTTGCTCAGTAGTGGATTGGCCCTCCTGAGCAACAGATTGACTTGTCCAGGAGATGCTCTATTCTGTGAAGATCCAGCCCAGCAAAACAACTCACCCATCACTTATACCACACCCTGTGGCAAGCCTCATGAAGATTCCATGAGGGGAGAAAAGGGCATGAGCACCAGGAGGCATGAAGAACTCCGTTGCCATGTGTTTTCTACACATATGCCTCACTACGATTATGCTTTGAATCCAAGCCTGCTTTCCATGGGGACCTTTTTTGTCTCAGTGGAGAATGTATCCCAGACATTTTGGGGCGGAGTGTTTTGTACCAACTGTTCTTACTGTACCACTTTAGTAAATACCCTTTCTAAAGCTAAATGAAGTATTAATGATTGATTTTAATGGGATGCACACCAGTTGTGGCTTCTGAATTTTCACACTAGAAACTCAAACCCCTGAGGGTTATTCCCAGAACCTTGAGAATAACCTTGACTGTCTGGGGACCTCAGCCTATGAGACTTTGCTTGTAGATATTGTGGTATTATTTTCTTTTTTTGAGTTTGTATCTTAGTCGTCTTAGATACATAGTACTTTTCTTTCATTGGTGTTTTATTTGTTAATTTTCTAGTCTTAATTTCTGAACTGAAACTGTGTGTCAAGGCTAGGCTCTACACATATATGGAAAGAGTGGTGGGGCCTTATTTGTCTTGATCTTTATCTAGGGTCCTGAGCCCTTTGTTCTTCAAGGACCTTAGGAGAGGCTCAGGCCAGCAAAGCAGATGCCTTTCTGAACCCTAAGAAGTGGTCTGATTGAGAGTTTGTTCTGATCGATGGTATGCTATGAGTATTGCTTTGGAGTAACATAGCTGAGGCTCTAAATGGCAGTGGCTTGCCCTTGTTAGCACTTGACCTAAGGTATTCAGTTGAAGGCTCCAGGTTTCCCTGGTTTACCCCTTGTGGTTTCCAGACTGAACTTTTCTGATTGGATCCCCTCTCTCCTCCCTAGGTTATGCAGCCGTCTTCTCCAGGTTTCCTGGATTGCCCTTGATCTGTGTACTAAGAAGCCTCTGAATGCTGCAGTCC
Source organism: Vombatus ursinus (assembly GCF_900497805.2). Classification (NCBI taxonomy): domain Eukaryota; kingdom Metazoa; phylum Chordata; class Mammalia; order Diprotodontia; family Vombatidae; genus Vombatus; species Vombatus ursinus. The sequence continues at coordinate 28,870,693 of NW_020949351.1, read as the reverse complement.
TAAGCTGAGTTTTCTGGTTGGATGCTTTGAGGAGGCAGAGCCTTGTGCCTGTTCCAGAGGGCAGCAAGGGGATCTGGGGAAGTGATCCAGATAGAATATTACACTGACTGCCCCCCAATCCTCATGATCATATCTCCAGAGAGGAAGAACTAAAAGGAGGCAAGGCATTCAGCCAAGACAGAGAAAGACATACCAAAGACAAAAGATTCTCCTACTTCCTGTCTAGGAGGAAGGTAAATAAGTATTACAAGGTCAACGTGTCCAATCATCAACTTTGTGAGTTCAGGAGATCTAACGTCCTATCAGAGGTACTCCACTGGTGACTAGAGTTGGTAGCAGTGCTTACAGACTTCCAGATGTCTCTGTGTATGGATCTAGGCTGGAAAAACCTACTTCTTGTCTCCTTGGAAGCCTTGATTACTACTGGGTCTGGTTCTCTTTTTTCATTTTTGCTGGAGAAGTTGTGTAAGAGCTCTGCTATTCTGCTGTTGTTCCACTTGAGTCTCTCCCCATAAACCCCTTTTCTAAGATTAGTCTTAAGACTCATCTGGCCAACTGAGGCCAACTGGACCACTTGGGGGGGGTCATTCTGGAGTAGACAGACTTACACTCCATAATCCAGCAAACATTAATTAAGTGCCAATGTGTATAGGGAACTGTGGTAGGCTCTTTGGTAGTGAGAGGGGAGGAGATCAACAAAGTTAAACAGCTTACATTATGGGACTGGAGGATGATCTGTGTGATGCAAGGCTCTGGAATCAGAAGGCCTGGGCTTCACATCCCAACAATGACTCTTGTAAACTGTGGCAGACAAGACACAACCTCTCAGGGTCTCAGTTTCCTTTCCTCATTTTGCAAAATGAGGGGTTTGGGCCAGATAGTCTGTGAAGTCCCTGCTAATCTTATGATCCTAGAGATTCTCACATACCAAAATGTGCTAAATAATCTAGGGTTATTTATTTCTCTTCTGATCCCATATCTAAGTGAGTTTATTTTCCGTAAGGTACCATTTAATAATAATTATCATTTAATAGCTAACACTTATATAGTGCTTACTATGTGCCAGGCATTATGCTAAGAACTTTAAGATTATTATCTCATTTGATCCTCACAACCCTGGGATCTAAGTGCTACTGTTATCCCCATTTTATTTTTTGTTTTTTTTTTTTGCTTTTTAGTGAGGCGATCGGGGTTAAGTGACTTTCCCAGGGTCACACAACTAGTGTTAAGTGTCTGAGGCTGGATTTGAACTCAGGTCCACCTGACTCCAAGGCCAGAGCTCTATTCACTGTGCCACCTAGCTGCCCCTGGTTTTTTGTTTTGTTTTGTTTTGTTTTTTGCTGAGGCGATCGTGTTATCCCCATTTTACAGATGAGGAAACTAAGGCAAACATAGGCTAAGTAATTTGTCAATCATCACACAGCTATTATGTGTCTGAGGCCAGATTTGAACTCAGGTCTTTCTAACTTCAGGCCCAACATTCTATCTACTGTGCCACCTAGCTGTCCTTGGTGTCTGCCCATTCTCTAGCTCTGTTACTTTTTACTAGGCTACAATTTCAGAATTCAAGGCCTTTGTTCTAGTAGTCTTTCACTGTCTTCATTCTATCATCACTCCCCCACTTCCCCTTTTTAAGAACTTGGGTCAACAAAAAAACAGAAGACATGATCTCACCAGAAGCCCACTGACTTATTGTTTATCAAGTAATTAGCAGTATTTCTTCACTTTTTTACCAATAAAATGGGTTCAGTTATATTACCTTTTCTGTCATCTTCAGATGCAAAGCACCATAATTTAAATCCAGTGAAAGTATCAGAGTTAAAAGTCAGAAAAAGGGGGTTTGGAATTAGAGCTTACGATAGCAGAGTCTCCCAATTGAACTGGTCACCTTCCACAAATGCTTATGGAACTTTTATGCAAAATTTCTTTATGAAGTCAGCCTTGGTGCTATGAGTGAGGCAACTTTCTTGATCTAGTTCAAATCTCCTATAACTTACTAAAAACTCCATCTCTACAGTGCTTTACAATTTATAAGGAACTTTACATACATTATCTCATTTACCTTTTATGACAACCCTGAGAGGCAGGTAGTTCAAGTATTATTATGTCCCTTTGAGAGGGGAGAATGCTGAGGCTCACTCAGAGAGGCTCAGTAATTTGCCTGGGATGACAAAGCCAGTAAATGACAGGTCTTCTGACTCCAAGTCCAGAGATCTTTCTAGGATATTGCACTGTCATAAAACCATTTCTCTAAACTCAGCTCACCTTCTATTTTTGTAGCAATAGATGGAAAGGGGCAACTGTATTTGCTTAACTTTACTTAGCACTCTGCCCCCTGTTCCTCTCCATTGGAAGTCTTTCTGGGCATATCTTTTTTTTTTTAAATAAGATTTTATTGATGTTTTCTGTTTCTTACATCATCAGAGTTATCCCAAGAATCCCTCTTTTTCTCCTTCGCAGAGAGCCATCCCATGTAACAGTCTTTTTTTATAAAAGAAAAAAAAACACAGTTGATTGATATATTGAAGAAGTTTGAAAACGTGGACCTATGTATCTCCCAACTCCATGGGAGTTAGAGATGTCCTTTCATATCTCTTCATTTGAGTTCTGCTTGATCTTTATAATTTTGTTACACAAATTTTTTCGGTGTGTTGTTCTTTACATTTACATTGCTATAGTTACTTTGTATCTTGTTTTCTTGACTGTTCGCTTCACTGCATCAATTCATATAAAATTTTCCATGCTTTTCTGTATTCATTACACACATCGTTTTTTTACAGCACAGTAATATTCCATTACATTTGTGTGCCACACCATTTGTTTAGCCGTTCTCCAATCAGCGGGCATCTACTTTGTTTCCAATTGTTTGCCAACAAAGAGTGTTGCTATAAATGTTTTGGTATATGAAGTGACTTTCTTATCGATGGCTTCCTTAAGGTATAACTCCTCCCTGGGTATATTTTAAAGCGATTAAAGATGACCTTACTGTTTTCAGTGAGAAAATAAAAATGGATGGTTGGCCGAAAAAGACTTGATTTTTTCCCCCTATTGTTTATGGTGGAGTTGACCAACAAGGAGAAAAGTTCTTGACTGGGTAGTAGTACCCTACAGTATTTTCAGCTGGGGCATCAGTCTTGTAGAAATGTTCATCTTACTTTCAGCATGTATTTTCCTTTAATTTAATATTTTATTTTCCCCCAATTACACATAAAAACAATTTTAACATTCTTTTTTCAAATTTTGAGTTCCAAATTCTCTCCCTCCCTTCTCCCCCTCATTGAGAAGGCAAGCAGTTTGACATAGGGTATATATCAGCATGTATATATATATATATATATATATATATATATATATATATATAGCTTTTTGGTGAGGCAATCAGGGTTAAGTGACTTGCCCAGGGTCACACAGCTAGTAAGTGTCAAGTGTCTTAGGCCACATTTGAACTCAGGTCCTCCTAACTCCAAGGCCAGGGCTCTATTTACTGCACCACCTTGCTACCCCATCAGCATGTATTTTTTAAAAGTCAGAAAACAACTTGAAAGCAGGAAAAAATGGGGGTAGTTTGTTTGAGGCACATGGCGGCTGCCTTTTCCCTATCATCATTTCTCAGAAATGTCTGGGAATAGCAACTTCAGATATCCTAGAATCTTTAAGGGAAGTCTCGATAGTATCAGATGAGTGCTCCATTAGCTAATTAATTACTTTAAGAAATGCTCAAAGAAAAGGCTGTAACAGAGTAAAAGCATCCAACAATAGCAAGTTGGCTGTTGGCAATGAATATCTCAGCTCAAGCACGTTGTCTGTCCCTGGGAACCTTAGCCGCAGTAGACGGTAAACATGAGAAGGGAAGTCTTTGACACAGGGCCAGGGGGTACCTGAGTTGGCTCTGGAACCTGAAGTTATGACATGTTTATCATTTGATGAAAGGCCTAATAACTGTATCATTTCATATCAATCCTCATCACCCATTCAATGGGACTTGGAAAGAGAAGCAGGTGCTGCTATGTATCAGGCTAATGGTTAAAAGAATCTATTAGAGATTGTGATACTGTGAATAGGGCAACGTGGAAGATAGTAGCAAGTAGTGCGATCTGCTTTGTCCAGAGGTTTTGTCATCCTACTAGCATTGTTACCTATGAAACATAACTGATTCCATCCCTGGATGTGACTATAGTAAATGCCTGTATCTTTTACAGTGGGTGGAGTAATAACTAATATGTTGGATGCCAGAATCAAGATTTAAAATGATTTTGAGAGGGTGAACAACTAGAGAGAATTCAACAGGATTGAACAGAGCAGGGAAAAATGTAAATGTCTACATTTAAGTAACCAAAAATTAGTTGCCTGAGTATGATGTTGTGCTGATTGTGTCATCATAGAACACTACAAGTCCTAGCTTCCTCAATGAGATCTATGATCACAGATTTACTATATACAGTCCAGTCTATTTTCATCCTCCTGTTAAATTCTGAAACAACTCATTGCTACCTAACCTGACAACAGGATCATAAAAATAGATCATAAAATATATGATGTCAAGACCATGGCACTAGATAGATGGTCAGTCCCTTGATTTAGTATATCAGAACAGATATGTAGGGTCAAGCAGTGTAGCTGGACAGTGAGTTGGTTCCAGAATTGGACAAAAAGAAAAGAATGGACTTGATTGCAGATAATCCATTGTACAGGGCTTTCAGAAATTCTGAATTGTTTTTTGGCACAAAGATCCATCTTAATGAAGTATGATTGAGATTCTTAGAAGTCTCTGAGAAATTAAAGTTATGGTTGGCCAAAGGGCGATTTTTAGATACAAGCTAAGTACAAGTAGACCTCAGCAATGGTCAAGAATACTGTTGAGGAAATAAGTGATTGGATAAGGAGTGGGTTAGTTAAGTGGTAAGAATGAGAGATAAAAGATGGTAAGTCCAAGTTCTCTACAAGCACATATTAAGAAAGACCCAGAAGAAGGTTTTCATTAAACTGGGTGGATCCTCAGTGAAGGACCATCTGAAGAACGTGGAAAAGGATCTCATAGCATAAGGCATAGATGGATTATAATCCATCTGGAGAGATGGAATACTCATATCAAAGCAATCACGTCATCTGTCAGGGATGCAGCAAGAGGAAATGTGGTAGACCAGATGACCAGTCAATTAATCAATGAATATTTATTAAGTGTCTACTATTACGTACTATGCAACCAAGTAGTATTAATTATCAATAAATTAATAATTATGATATAAATAATAATAATAATAAATTTCAATAATATAACTATTAATGATTTTTTCCCTCAGTTCACTCTGTTATATATGGATTCAATCTGGGTTTTCCAAGATTAGCACCACTCCCTTTTTTGAGGGAACTATCACTCGAAGATCTCTGCCCAAATATTCTTTAATTTGATGAGGGGAACATGTTAGCACAAATTAATTTACTATGTAGTTAGGTAGTTATTTCTTAGCAGAGAGCAGAGTTATAGAACCCAAGAGTTGGAAGGGACCTCAGAGACCATTTAATATAATCAGTATTTGGCCAAGAATCCTCTATATAACACACCTAGCAAGTGGTCTTTTAGCTTCTGCCTGACAATCTGCAATGAAGAAGGACCTATTATCCTGTAAGGCAAGCCATTTAACTTTGGGCCAGCTCTAATTGTTAGGATGTTTCCCCCCTCCCCTTACATCAAACTGAAATCTACCTCTCTGAAATTTCTATCCATCACTTTGATTTCTGCCATCTGGGGCCAAGGAGAACAAACCTAATCCATCTCCCACCAGACAGCCTTCAAATATCTGTGGACAGCAATTACCTTGCCTCCCTTATCCCTAGTTCTCCTCTTCTCCAGGCTTCTCTTCTCCCTGCTAGCTTCAACTGATTTGTATATGTTTATTCTCAAATCCTTCTTCTCCAGGCTTCATTTCTCACCCAGATAATCTTCAGGACTTCATCATCTTCTCCAGTAACTTATCTTCTTGCAATATTGTATCTGAAACTCACACCTCCTCATTACCTTCTGGCCTTGGGACCCTTCCCTCCCCTTGTTTTGAGAGGGTTTAGGGTGGACAGTTTTGCCTGGAACTAGCCAGAGGCTTCCTGTCTTTTTTATTAGTCCCATCCACTGATGGATAAATCTAATTTACAAGGTCATATCTGGAGCCATTTAAGTTTTGTCTTGCCAAATCCATCATGATTAAGCAAATTGAACCTTGAATTCCTTAATGAAACAGGAGGCAACTGCCAACCTGCTTTCCTAGAACTCTTCTCAGATTTTGCTTTTCAATTAGAAAAGAAAAGGGAGTATTGCCATCTGGAATTTCCTTTTGGTTGAGGCAGCAACCAAAATTAGGTCATGAAATATGAAACACCATGTTTGAAGGAAGCTAAAAGTTACCTTGTTCAGCCTCTCACCCAAAGCGGGATTGTCTTCTATAACTCCCCTGATAGGCAGTTGTCCAGTCTGTTCTGGTGACTTCAGTTTCTCAAATAAGCATTGTTCAGCATTTTCCTGTGTATAGTTTCTGATTGTAAGAAACTGATCAGCACTAAACTGCCAAACTGACTGTGCCATGCCTAGTATATAATAGCCTTGACTCAAGTAGAAATTATTTGTACACAAAAAGAAAATTCTGCCTGCAAAGTGCGGTCCCCATCTTGCTCAGGATCCCTCTGTGTGAATCTTTTCTTTTTTAATGAAAGAGGTGCCTAAGTCAAGAGTATAGAGCAATATAAATGATAACAATAACTTCTCCAATGTGAGACTGGTCAGCTAAGTACATCAGGTTACTTCTAGTTTAAGAAGAATATATGTCCAGATGAAGACAATTCTACATTTTTTGGGGTGAAGACCGATAGCCGTTAAGGAGCATGTATTTGAGAGAGACAGTAATCATTGTCTCTGCCTCTAAAATCTAAGTCCTGGATCCCATGGGGTATGCTGTCTCCTACTTTTGGATCTGGCTACCCCATAGATTACAATGGCTACTTAGTTCAATGATCACTTTTGCTTTTCAAATAGCCTAGAGAATGCACACTGTCAAGAACGGCTTTGTGTGAAAGTGTAATAGACAGCCACCTACATGTTAAGATTTCAAGGGTGCTGCACAGGATCCTCTGATCTTCAAAGAACTGGCTCAGTCACAGGAGTTAAGAGCTGAAAGGGACTTTAGAGGCCATCCAGTCCAATTCCGACCTGGCCGAGGATCCTTTCTACAGCAAGGCCCGCGAGGGGTCATCTAGCCTCTGAGCTTGAGAATCTCTTAGTGATGGGGCTCCAATGAGGTCCCCACCAGTACACATATAGAGGCATAGAGTAAGAAGGGGAAGTGGAGGAGGTGGCTGTTACAGATGAAACTCGTAAAAAACCAACCTCCATCCATACCGATGCTTGAAACCCCACATTATGATTACACTGTACTTTGTTAAAATGCAGGTGCCCCCAAAAGATGTGACTTAAAGCCTCCCTGAGTTACTGACCAGTTAGTGTGAATGAGTACATCAGCTTCCTCCTTGAAATGGGGATGCAGGAGAGTGTTCCTTGAGTTAGTATGAGAACCCTGGGCAAATGAGAAGGGAAGAAACGGTACTAAGAAGTATGAGAAAGCATAGAAAGGAGAGGTTGAAGACACTAAGTCTTGTTGCATCCATTTCTTTGGGTTTTGAGTACGTCTGTCCCTGATCTGTCCAGGTAGCTGTTCTCAAGAGAATGTAATATTACTTTGAAACAGTATAAAACTTTCCTCTGAATCAGCTTAGAACACAGTAAAATGAGGGGGTTATCCTTGATGGCCTCCAAGATACTTTCTGGCTTCTAAATTTATGACACTTTATGACCTGTGGGCCAAAAATCTCATTTATTTTCAGAACATTCCCATAAGGTGAGTTATGGAACAATGAATAGAGTCAGGCAAATGGAAGTATTAGGAGACCTATATTTAAAATTCTCCCATGCTAATTGCAAAGTGCAGTGTGGACCTAAATGCAAGACTTTTGACCGGGGATAGGGAACCTCTGGCCTCAAGGCCACATGTGGCCCTCTAGGTCCTTGGGTGCAGCCTTTTGACCGAGTTCAAGTTTTACAGAACAAATCCTTTTATTAAAGGGATTGTTCTGTGAAGTTTGGATTCAGTCAAAGGGCCACACTTGAGGACCTAGAAGGCCACATATGACCTTGAGGATGGAGGTTTCCCTGCCCCTGCTTTTGACTACTATTCACTTAGTCAGTCAACAAGTATTTATTAGTTACTTACTATGTGCTAAGTACTAAGGATACAAAAAAAGGCAAAACCAATCTCCACCCTCAAGGAACTCACATTCTTATGTTCCATGTTGCATAGTTCCAGATGTTCTTCATTATATATGTTAGGTGTGCCAACCAAAACCACGGTGTCATTTGACTATACTAAAAGTCAAGGTGTGGTTCTTGAGAATGGCTATTTCCTTGGAGAACTGGCATAAAAGCCTAAAATGTGAGCAATAGACTGCCTCTACGCCCACATTTCTTTCTCAAGCCCTATAGTAGCTGAATCGGTTAATAGGAGGAAATGTACGCCACAGAGAATAAGGGGCCACCAGCAGCAGCCTAGAGAGCTCTAAGTTCTGAGTTATTTCTGCCTTTTGGCAAGGGCCAAACAAATGTATTTCAGTTACCTTATGGCAAATAAGCTTCATGGTGAGAGATTCTTAAGATTCTCCATAGGCAACTTTACCCACTTCTTTTCCATTCAAAAGAAATACTTCCATTAGCATTTTCTAAGTCAGCACTAGTTTTATTTTTAAAATATTATTACCACATTATCTGTTTATCAGCAGTATTGCGTTGTCTAGGCATTGCATCCATCAGAAGAAAAGACAATGACACAGACAATGTGTTTGGGAGGAGAAGAGCAGGGAGAAGAAGAAGAACAACAAATTTAAACAGTTTGTAGTAGAAATGAAGCAGTAGAAATATAGTATGGGCAGCTAGGTGGTGCAATAGATAGAGCACCACACCTAGAGTCAGGAAGACTCATCTTCCTGAGTTCAAATTCAGCCTCAGGCACTTATTAGTTGTGTGACCCTGGACAAGTCACTTAACCTTGTTTGCTTCAGCTTCTTCATCTATAAAATGAACTGGAGAAGGAAATGGAAAATCACTCCAGTGTCTTTGCCAAGAAAACCCCAAAATGGGGTCATGAAGAGTCGGGCACAACTAGAACAATTGAACAAGTAGAAATGAAAAGATTTCCTGACAGAATCAGCTGATGACAGATAATAGCTGTGGTATAGCAGAAAGAAGACTAGAGGAGATACTGGAAGATTATTAGCATGTGCCTTAGACAGGTCCATTTTCCCTTTGAGCCTTTAGCTTCCTCATCTGTAAAATGAGGGTAATAATTCTCGCACTATTTTTATCTGACATGTTTGTCTGAAGGAGTGAATAAGACAAGGAATGCAAAATACATTCTATATAAATGACCAAATGTTATAGAAACATCAGCTACTGTTATTTTTACCCAGCTGTGATTTTGAAGAAATTGATGCAGGGTTAAATATTTTAGTTCTTAAACCTGTTTAAGACTTGTCTTCCTTAGTTTTCCTGCCCAGACTTAATCACCACCAACAGCACTTCTGTTCCCCCGAGTGCCAGTGGGGCCTATACTGGAATCAAAAGTCCATCCTGGCCAGATCCTCTGCAGATTTTTTTCTACTTGTTCCCTTCTCTGGTTACTTGCAGAGAGTGGATCAATTCTAGTCATCCTCTTGGGCTTATGTTTTAAATTCCATTAATAAATGTAATTTCTGGCTTCAGGTTACCACTCCTAAGATTGTGGTGAGCCTCACAGTCGGTCATTCTCAACGGTTAGACCCTGTGGACTCCAGGGAGAACTGAAAGTTAATGTGAGTTTCCTGTACAGAGGTCCCCCCCTGTGGGGGGAGGGACAGGGCAGGTGGAACCTGGCACTGAAGGGTAAGAGCTGGGCCAAAGCAGTCTGTATGGGGTTTTGGGGGGATTTGTATGTGTTTCTTTTTTTCCACCTTTCTCTTTTTATCATGAGGGCTTTGAGAAAAAAAAAAGCAGGACCTCAGCTTTGAATAGGCCCTTTTAGCTCAGCTGTTTATTTTTCAGCTGAAGAGATCCCTCACATGATGACTCTGTGTAGGGGTTGACTAGAAAGTCAAGGTGGTTGGGTGATGACATAGGAAGGAATCAGTCTGTAGGGGCAGATGAATTATTCAAACAAGGTCCAGCATGACTGAGGTAATCAGCCCTAGAAATAAATCACTAATACTACAAGGTAGCCTTGTAGCTGAGGGCCCAGTAGTAGGGCTAAAGGTGGAAGAAAGAGTGGAGAGGCGAGGCAAGCCAGGGAAATCTAGCATCTCTCTGTACACAGTATCCTTTATGTACCTTTTGCTAGGAAGGTATTAGATGAACTTCCTTGAGAGGGAGAGGAAATGATCCCGTGCTCTCTTTCCATTTCCTTCCCTAAATAAGGTCCTCTCCTCCAATATGGTTGTGCGTGGGTCATGGAGGAAACATTGGGCTAAGTGGGTATCGCTTATGACATCTCAATGGAAAAGCAGCCATTCTCTCTACCAACCCAAAATGACACCAAGTCAGGGGCAGGAAAATGCCCTTGGGCAATCCAGGTCACATGAGACTCAGTGAGATTAATTGACTTGCCCATATTCACATAGCTAGTAAGTATCTGAGGAGGGAGATATGGACCTAGATCTTCTTGACTTCGAATCCAGTACTCTATGAACTATTCCAGGTCCCCTGCCCTTAATAAGTTTGCAATCTAGTTGAGAAAATTAGATGAATGTATATGAAGCAACAGTTAACAGTACAAGGATGTATATATTAAATAAAGTGCTAAATTTTATATTACAGCGTAGGCAATTAGGTGGCACAGTGGATATAGCTGGACCAGGCCTGGAATCACAAAGATGAGTCTTCCTGAGTTCAAATCTGGCCTCAGACACTTACTAACTTTGTGACCCTGGGCAAGTCACTTAACCCTGTTTGCCTCAGTTTTCTCATTTGTAAGATGAACTGGAGAAGGAAATGGCAAACCACTCCAGCATCTTTGTCAGGAAAACCCCAAATGGGATCACAATGAGTCAAACATGATTGAACAACAATACACAATAAAGGCCATAGGAATCTATGGCAGAAGGACGCAGAGGACTGGAGTAGTCGTGAAAGGCTGCAAGAGGTAGTAGGGACTGAAGCTGAACTTGGAATTATTATTATTTAAAACTTTAGCTCATAGTTATAAAGTATTTTAATGTTTGTAAAGTATTTTAATATATTTTTTTCACTTGGCATTTGGCTACGCTGAAGGGAAGGTATTCCAAGGAGAGGGAATGACATGAGTAAAGACATAATTACTTCTGTTCTCTTGAAAATTGTTGTGTCTATATTTTTCTCCTTCTCTAATCTTTCTGCATTTCCCTTAATCTTCTGGCAATTTAATTCCTAGCATTTTGGCACTGAGCACCATTTTGATTCCTTTAAAAAGTATCTCTGAAATCAGTAATCAGTGCTACCTTGAGGATCACAAACACAGCAAATGGTAGTGCATTATAACGCCATGCAATAGATAGTCTTTGAAAACAGACATTAGTCAAATAATTGTAAAACAAAGCATATTTAAGGATTATTGTTGTTTAGTTGTGACTCTTTGTGACCCTATTTGGGGTTTTCTTGGCAAAGATAATAGAATGGTTTATCATTTCCTTCTCCAGCACATTTTACAGATGAGGAAACTGAGGCAAATAGGATTAAGTGACTTGCCCAGGGTCACACAGCTGGTAAGTGTCTGAGGCTGGATTTGATCTCAGGTATTCCTGACTCCAGACCTGATACTCTACCCACTACACCATCTAGCTGCCCCACCTATTTAGGCATATTTTCATTTGAAGGAATCATTCTGTATGTAGTTTTGTCAAGGTAATTATTAACCTCATAATTTATCTTCACCTTTTTTGGGTAGGTGGGGTTGAAGTGGCATGTGGAACAACCCAACAGTTTATATGTCAGGTTTGTCTAAAAGTTGGTCACATCTATATTGGGCACTTTCTGACTCAAATGGCTTATTTCGGTATAATTTTTATTAACAGCAACAATCCAACCATTACAGCCAAGCCTGAGGTTCACAGATTGCCATGGACTGATTCCCTACGGTGTTCAATATGTGGTCACCGCCGGATAATTTGCCAAGGAGAGAATTCACACATATGTTGTACCCTAGGGAACACACATGAAGTAAGTTCTTCTTATTGCCTTCTCTGACCAATAGGCTTGCCAATATATCCCAAAGAAACATCTGGAAGGGTACCTGTGGATTTCAGGCCACTATAACCTTTTTGTTTCATTTTGACAGATGCCATGGTCTTTCTCACTCTCTCCTTTTTCTTCACTTAGACAACAATTATCAGGATGACTCAAGGACAGCATCAGTAACATTCCCCAACACTTAAGCACAGCAGTCATAGCCCTCCTCAACACAAAGGCTGTACCTGCTTTGTTCCCCATTTCTATAAATCAGCTAAGCTGCTTGGCCCTTTGTGATAACATGTAACATGCAAGCTTTAGTTTCCTCATCTGTAAAATGGGACAATGTTGTCCCTACCATCTTCAGAAGGTATGGAAAGGATTTAGTAAACCTTAAATCAATATATAAACCTGAGTTATCACAGGTGTAAACAGAAGATTTGCTAACCAGCCACACCCAGGCAAGTACTAATGTCTCAAATAAAATTGTATATTATATCTCACTTTTTAAGTTTGTTAGAGTTTTTTTTTTGTAAAGTTCTATTGTTAATTTTAAAAAACTAAGTGTTAAGTTTTAGGATTTTAAAAAATTTGATGAATAAAAAATAATGTATTCTATAGATGTTTACCTTTAAAAGAAAAATCCACTGGATGTACATCATGATGAAATTTACTGTGAACACTGATGATTATTATTGCCATTGATTTTTCTCTTTTTTTTCTTCTTTTTCTTTTATCTTTCTTTTTTGGTCCAGACCTCTGATTTCATCAATATAGAGGACTCCTACCCAGTTCTAGGTGAAAAAATTTCCTCTTATCAAGGCAGATCTGTAACTATTCTGCAACATAATCATAAGAAGAAGAATTCTTAACCTCGAGTCTCTTCTGAGGCCAAACTGAACAGGACTATTCTCTCTTCTCTGTGATAGCCTTTTAAATATTTTAAGACCATTATCATGTGCCCACCAAATCTTCTCTTCTCTCAAGTTCTTTCTCAAATGTCATAAGCTTGAATCCCTTTACCATCCTGGTTTTGCTCTTGATTTTATCTAGCCATCCTTAAAATGTGGAATCTAGAACTGAATATAAAGGTAGAACTTCTCTGTTTGCCTTCTGTCAGCCTTCCTCTCATTTAACAATTCCTACCATAATTTCAAATGAAAAACCATTTTATTTGGCCTCTTTTCTCCCTTCCCAGGCATAGAATTTTAGAAATAGGTTATCATTTTGGTGGATAAATAAATGGAATCTATTCCAACTCTAAGAATCAGTATTAAATAACCTTTTTAGGTGCCAGAGTATAGTGAATACTTATGATATGGTGTTGACTCATATTGAGCTTATAGCCCACTAAAGCCCCCAGATCTTTTTTCATATGCTATTATCTAGCCATACCTTGTTAATTAGTATTTTTAAACTTAAGTAGACTATTTTATATTTCTTGAGCTATGCTTCCCAGCTATCTTATTTTCTCTGGTAGCCGAGTAACACAGATTAGAATTCTGCCCAAAGAGCAGGGGCACAGAAACTCCTAAGACAGGGACAAGCCAACAAATGGATGAGGAAAACAACAAAGGTAATAAGTTATAAGGTATATATGAATTGTTTCTCTCAACTAGGAAAACATGACATGTCCGTGTCTCATGTTATTGGGACAACAATTGCTTCTTTCAGCCTTTACAAACCCAACTAAAGACACTTTTTAAAAAAACTAACCACGGCTTATCTGGAAGTCAATGAAACTGAATTTATAATCCCTTCCAGCTCCAAATCTTTGACTCTATAAATTATTGAGATTTCATATACATGTTACATGTATATGGATAAATTTATATATTAATATATGTGATAATATTATATTAAGACAGCTAGCTGGTACAGTGGATAGATTATAGTGGTAGGGAACCTGCAACCTCAAGGCCTCATGTGGTCCTAGGGAGGATTTGTTCTGTGAAGTTTGGACTTAGTCAAAGGGCTGCACTTGAGGACCTAGAGGGCCACATGTGGCCTCAAAGCCACAAGTTCCCCACTCCTGGATAGAATATTGAACTTGGAGTCAGGAAGACTTGAGGTCACATCCTGGCTCAGACACTTACTAGCTATGTGACCCTGACAAGTTATTTAACTTCTGTTTCAGTTTCTTCAGCTGTAAATTTGGGATAATGATAGCAACTGCCACACAGAGCTGTTGTAAGAATGAAATGAAATGATATTTGCGAAGTACTTTACAAACTATTGTTATTATTATTGTTGTTATTGAAGATATGATGTAAATAATCTGTGAATAACATTTAAAACCAAATCTACTTTGGAACTACATTCAAAGGCCCATAGAACTGTGTATACCCTTTGACCCAGTAATACCACTACTAGGTCTGTATACCAAAGAGATCAAAGAGAAGCAAACGGACCTATTTGGAGAAAGATATTAATAACAGCTCTTTTCTAGTGGCAAAGAATTGGAAATTGAGGGGATGTCTATCAATTGGGGAATGGCAATAAGAAATGACAAAGAGGATGGTTTTGGAAGAACATAGGAAATATCATATAACTGATGAATAATGAAGTGAGCCGAACCAGAAGAAGGTGGTACAAAGTAACAGCAACAACGTAATGATGATCAACTGTGAAAGACTTAGCTATTCTGATCAAGATAATGACCCAAGACAATTCCAAAGGACCCATGATGCTATTCACCTCCATAGAGAACTGGTGAATTCTGAGTACAAATTGAAATATACTTTTTTCACTTTCTTTTTCTCTGTGTGTGTATGTTTTCTATTACAATATGACTAATATGGATGTACACTTTGCATGACTTTGCCATGTATAACCAAAATCATATTGTTTGCCTTCTCAAGGAATAGGAGAGAGGCAGGAAGAAGAAAGAGAATTTGGAAGTCAAAATTTAAAAAAAATTAAAATTAAATTCTTTTAATTAAAATTCTTTCAAATGTAATTGGGAAATATTTTTAGAAATTAATTAATTAAAAATAAAAACAAATTTACTAAAGTTTAGGGCAACTACATTGTTCAATTTTATACAATGCTTTCATACATGAGATTCTGTGGTAAAGGGAAAATGAGATCTGTAGATAAGAAGGTAAACTGGGTCCTAAAATTATAATAAAAATAATAAGAAGGAAATGCACTACCTATAAAGAGAAAGATTACTTAGAGTCAATATGATGTAGTGGGAAGAGCCTTGCCTCATACTAGCTTAGGCAGATCATTTAGTCAGGACTTAGATACTTACTGACTATATGACCCTGGGTAAATCACTTAACTTCTATGGGCCTCATTTTCCTCATATGTAAAATGAGAGTGTTGGACTTTGTGATCTCTAAGATCTCTTTAGACTCTAAACTTATAATCCTATGATCTCTCAGCCTTAGTTTTCTCATCTGTAAAATGGTAATGACTATTTCTATTGGGATTTTTGTGAGGATCAAATGATAATGTACATGAAAATACTGCATTCTGTATGTATCAGGTATGTACCTATTCATTTATCTGTTGTCTCTCCCATTAGAATGCAAGCTTCTTCAGGGTTGGGACTGTCTTTATTTTTCTTTGTATCCCTACCCAATGCTTAGTACAATGCCTGGCACATAATAAGTAACAAATTAATGCTTGTTAATTATTGGTTGCTGTAGAAACTGTAAAATCATAAGCAAAAATAAAGGTTTGTGATAATTTTTATCATATTTATATGTTTAATTATTAAAGTTTAAAAGATAACTGTATGAAAATCCTGTGTATATACATACATGGAAGGCATTTAGGTATTTGTTGAATGAAAGAATGAAGGTATCACTCATGACAAAGTGGATAGAATCCAACGAACTGAAATTCTTCTATAACCAATACTAAGAATGTTTTGGTTTGGTGCATTCTTTTAAAAAATTGACTGTAGGAAATGAAATAATTATTCCCTTTTTTGTATTAGAAGAATTATAAATATGTTCAATTCCTCCTAAAGATGTTTTTGTAAGCCTGTAATCACTTCCTTTCAGGGTCATATTCATCTTTTTTACTGCAATATCCTTTGACTAGAATGAAAGAGAGGCTGTCAGCCACACAGGATACAAAATCAATCAAGAAAGTCACGTGGGAGGGGCAGCTCGGTGGCACAATGGATACAGCACCAGCCCTGGAGTCAGAGGGACCAGAATTCAAATCCAGTCTCAGACACATGATACTCACTAACTGTGTGACCCTGGGCAAGTCACTTAACCCCGATTGCCTCCCCCCCCCAAAAAAAGAAAGTCACGTGGGGACAGTAATAACTGCTACACAAACTTGTTGTCATGAATAAGATAAATACCATGTATATATGTGTGTATATACATATAAAATATATATATGTACAAACAGAATACATATGTGTGCATAGATGCATGTACACAATCTATATGTGTATGTATATGTGCATGTACATGCATATGTATATATCCTTGAGTATTTTAGAGTCTGTGGAAAAAGAAACATCTTTCATGAAATGGAGACAAGGTTGCCTGAGATGAATGGCACAAGTGTTGCTGAGGTCGAGTGCACTGGGCTCTTGTTGCCATGAATTTCCTTTGAGTAACAAATAGTAAAGTATACCTATTTGCAATTTTTTGTGGCTTTCAATGAAGACACTGAAGAGAAATAATGTCAAACTTGGCAAGTCATCTCTTGACCTACTTTTTAAATGCATTTGTAGATGAGCACTTTTTTTTCTTTTAAAAGTATTCTCAAACTCCTTAAAAAAAAACACCCAAAACTTTAAATCAGGCATAGGTACTGGCTGAAAGAAAGATTTAAAAGAACATATTTTTACTTTAGTCATTGAGAACATCATTGGAAAATACAGTATTTCAAGGTTTTTTTTTTTTTCTATTGAACCCTGTCATTTACTTTAGTCTAAATAGAAAGCCAGTTATTCAGGTCTAGCCATAATTTAATACATGACCACTGTCCTTTTTAGAGAATATAGTTGTTCATCTTTTGCCATAAACCCAATATTTTTACTCTGACTTTAGTCCCTTCCAGGGAGAAACATCCTTTCCTGGTCTTTCATTCTAAATGATAAACAAAAACTTGACATGCTTATTATTTCAATTGTTTCTAAATTTTCATATTAAAAAATTTTAAATCCAATTCACTTGACTTTGAGGGGGAGCCTGGCAAGGTCTGAGAGGACCCAGGTTTAGGAACTACCTTAGACAAATAGTGACCACATGATATTGGGTTAATCACCTACCCCTGGCAATACTCTAAGGCTATAAACTGCAGAACAGTTATGCAATTTCATTGATAAAGGGAATTTCTTCCCCAGAACGCCCTACACCAGTAAAATCATGGGTCCAGACCAAATAACCAAAGGAAAAATGACCTTAGAACATTTATAGTTTAAAAAAAAGTTTTGCTTCATTTAATTTAGTACTTTGAGACCAGAATTTAAATAAGTGCAACTGGGATTACATTGTATAACTTCAAAATACATAATGAAGATCCTTCTAGCATGATGAAAACAAAAAAAAAAAACTATGCTAGATCCAACCAAAAAACTCAGAAGGACAGTGATGGGTCACTTCTGTGAGTCCCCTTCCCTTCCTCCTCCTCCTTCTCAACTCTGAAACGTTTTTTTAGATACCTTGAAAAGCAATAAAATTGATGCTTGGCTAAAAACCCCAGTGATACCCAAATTCAATGAAAAGAAATGAAAGATGGAAATTAGCGGAGTGTCTGATGTGATCCCCTTATTGAAGGATGGATAAAAAAAAATGAATAAACTAGTTAGTGAGCATAGATAAGCTTAGGCAACTGAAGCAGTGTAACCAAAACTCTGTAATCTGAAGAAAGCAAAGAAATCTTTTTTGTACCTCATTATACCTCCCCTCTCACAGTCTTAGCACAGCTCTTCAACAGCGTCTCTGGCCTGGCCCGGATAACAGCTTTTCCTTTGTGTCCAAAGTCACTTACCACCGTTTAACTGCTGGGTTCCCCTTCACCCCCCTCCTTCCCTTCTAGGTTTTCTTCTGCCAAGAACAGAGATGAATGTTCAAAAATAGGCACTGACTTGACAAGAGTCAGGAGCAAAGACTCTAGGAAACTGTGGTCCGGGCTTAGCTAGCCAACAGGGAATCACCATTATATAACTGTAACACACTAAAGAGGTTCCTTTGCTCAGAAGGGGCTGTGTCCCCAGAGAATGATGGAAGGGAGGCACAGGGACACTCTTTGGCATTTGTACTAGGGTTACCTTCAGAGGGAGGGCAAGCCTTCTCTGCTTAAACTAGGGCACACAGAATTCTCGTCCATTCTGGGTTCTACTTGAAAAAAGGAAAGAATCTTTCCTTTTTTCCCCTCAGGTTAACTTAGCATTCAAGCTCCTGGTAGGTGACTTGTGTGGTAATGAAAGAATGGACCTGATAAACTGGTCTCTCTATATGTTTTTAATCAATGGAAACCATTAGAGGGACAAATTTCACTTGTAGTCTCTTGATCAATCAGCTACCTCCAAAGATTGTTCTATACTGTGAACATCCCTGTTCTACAAGGGGATAAAAGACAAATTCGTTGTGCCTAGCAAGTTGGGCCATATTTAACTTTACGCATTTGTTTTATATTTAGACTATAGCCTTCATTTATATAGTCCTATAACTTTTTGCCTAAGATTTTTCCATAGAATTTATGACAGTGGTCTTTTATTTACTAACTTTTCCACTTGCCCTTTTGCAAAATATCCTCCAGATATTTATCTGATGTTGTTTAAAAAAAAATTTCCCCCGAATCACAAGAAATCCATATCTTATCCCAGTAATGATTGGGGGAAGTGATAGTAAACAAAAACTCTTAGCCACATCTGCTATTTCTGAAGCAGTAAGGCATCCAAAGGTAGAGGCAGGAAGCAGCATGTGCCAGGTGGGTCATAGTCCTCCCAGCACCCTAAGAACAGCAGTGCCTACCTCTCCAGACCATTAGCCCTCCTTCCAACTTCATCCCTGCAGCCACTGATAGGAGCAAGCCTTGTAAAGAAGGGAAATCACTACCCCCCCCACACACACACTCTGCACCACACCAACCTCTGACCATTTGCTGTGTTCAGGTAAGCCCAAGAGCCCGTGGAAAAGCAGTGCTTATCAGATCACCAAACCTGACAACAACCTGACACCTAAGCCATCATCCAGGGGAGTGCCCATTGTGGAAATGGGCATCAGCAACTGACTGCAGATGCTGCAGCCCCCACATCCTTCTTTCTCATTACCCCCGAAAAGGTGGAGAAAAGAAAGTTCTCAACACCAAATTTCTTAGCACTGTCAAACGGCTCAGCATCAGAAATTGGTACCATTTTATCAGTTGAAATGACACTAAATAAAATGTCTTCCCATTAGCTTTACCACCACAACCTAAAAACCACTGGGTCTTTCCATCTGACTTGCAACTAAAACTTGGGTTATCTCATCAGGGATGGGGAACCTGAGTCCAAGTTTTACAGAACAAATCCTTTTATTAGGGAATTTGTTCTGTGAAGTTTGGATTCAGTCAAAGGGCTGCACTTGAGGACCTAGAGGGCCACAGAGGGCCTTCAGGCTGCAGGTTCCCCACTCTTATTGTGAGCACTTTGAGACCAGAAAGTGTCCCTTTTCGATTTGTATCTGATACTTTGCACTTAGTAAATGGTTAATAAATACTTTTTTCTTCATTCATGACAATAATTTTTTTTTGTTTTAAAAATATCACTTTTATTGAAATCTTGTTTTCATATCCCTGCATTTATAAATTTATTCCTCCCAACTTCTACTTCTACCATTGTGCTATCTCCTGTAACAAAAGATTTTTTAAAAAGACATAAGTGGTTCAGCAAAAACAAAACAAAACCCTAAACGATAAATCTATGCAGTATTACGGTACACTCCATAGGCCTCCACCTCTGCAAGTCACTATGATCACAGGCATTCACTTTTTTCCTTCTTTTTCATGTTGTGGTCACATATTTTGTTTCCCTTGTTCTGCTTATTAGGATCAGTTCACATGAGACTTCTCGTGCTTTTCTGAGGTTTTCATAGTCATCATTTTTTACAATAAATAAAAGTGGCATTGGACTTGCAGTTGGGAAGACCTGAGTTCAAATCCCGCCTCAGATACATACTATGTGGCTCTGGGGAAATCACTTACCTTCTCTCACCCTCGGTTCTCTCAACTATAAAATGAAGCTAATAGCAACTTCTACCTCCCAAGATTATTTTGAAAATCAAATGAGATACCATATGTAAAACATTTTGCAAACTTTAAAATGCTATATAAATGCTAGCAGTCGTTATTATTCCTAAAATCTTAGTTTCTTTTATCATCTGTGTATTAGGGAACTAGAGACAGAGGGAGTAGGGAGGAATCAGGTAGAATTAATTTAGCTTCTTGTGAATGTGGCAGATTTCCACATGTGAATTATTAATATATTTGTGGATATATTTTCTCCTTTTCCAGTATTTTCTACTTTTCCAATCTACCTCTCCTTTGTCTTTATCCCCTCTTCCTGCCTCCTAGAAAAAAATGATAATAGTAGTTAATGTTTTTATAACATTTACTATGTGGCAGGCACTATGCTAAGTGCTTTAAAAATATTATCTCATTTGAAAAAGCCATTCAGGGGTAGCTAGATGGCACAGTGGATAGAGCACTGGCCCTGGAGTCAGGAGGACCAAGTTCAAATCCAGCCTCAGACACATAATAATTACTAGCTGTGTGACTCTGGGCAAGTCACTCAACCCTATTACCTAGCCAAAAAAAAAAGTCAAATGATATGAAATGGTCAAATGGTCAAAGGATATGAGCAGGTAGTTTTCAGAAGAGGAAATCAAAGCAATCAATAGTCAAATTAAAAAAATGCTCTAAATCACTAATAATTAGAGAAATGCAAATTAAAACAACTCTGAGTTACTACCTCACACCTATAAGATTGGCTAGTGTGACAAAAGTAGAAAATGACAAATACTGGAGGAAATGTAGGAAAATAGGTAAACTAATGCATGGTTGATAGAGTTGTGAACTGGTCCAACTATCATGGAGAACAATTGAAGGCCTATCAAAAAGGGTCAAACCTTTTGACTCAGCAATACTGCTACTAGGTGTGTATTCAAGAAAGAACAAAGGGAAAAGAAAAAGGACCCATGTGTACAAAAATATTTATAGCAGTTCTTTTTCTGGTGGCAAAGAATTGGAAATTGAGGGGATGCCCATCAATTGGAGAATGGCCGAACAAGTTGTGGTCTGTGATTATAATGGAAAACTACTGTGCCATAAGAAATGATGAAAGGATTGGTTTCAGACAATTGGTTTCAGAAAACTTAAATAACCTAATGAATTTGTGAAATTAGCTGAACATTGTACATAGTAATAGCAATATTGTAATGATAATCAACTATGAAAAACTTAGCTACTCTGATCAATACAAGATCCGTGACAATTACAAAGGACTCAGGATGAAAAATGCTATACACCTCCAGAGAAACGACTTATAAACTCTGAATAAAGATTGAAGCATGTTTTTTTTTTACTTTATTTTTCTTGCTTTTTTATTCACATGGCTAAGTGGAAATATATTTTACATTATTTCATGTCTTGTATATATTATGTATTATATTATGTCTTGCCTTCTTAATGGGTAAGGGAGGGAATGGAAGGAGGGAGTGAATTTGGAACCAAAAATTAAAAAAATAAAAATATTAGGTCATTTGATCCTTATGACAATTATAGGAGTTAGGCGCTACTATCTCCACTTTACATATAAGGAAACTGAGGCAAATAGAGCTTAAGTGACTTGCTCAGGATCACACAGCTAGTAAGTGTTTGAGCTCAGATTTGAACTCAGGTCTTCCTGACTCCAGGCCCAATGTTCTATCTACTGTGCCATCAGCTGTTGAAGAAGACATAAAAAGCAATGAGTGATGTAATGGAAAAAGCATTGGATAGTGAAGACTTGCCTTCTTGACTGGGCAAGTCACTTAATTTCTTGTTGTTTAAATCTGTCTTTATTTGTGTGAAAAGTGTTTTATAGTTGTGTTCATATTGTTCCTGGGTTTGTCTTAGCAGGTAGATCCAGTTGTTTAGATCTGTTTTTATTTGCAAGTCACTTAATTTCTTGGGTGCTCAGTTCTCTCATCTGTGAAAATGAAGATGTTGGGCTCAATGATTTTTGAGATCCTATCTGATTCTCACATTCTTATTCTATGAGTTATATCCATATTCCTTTCCTAGTGTTGCCTTCTCCTCATCTTCCTTTCAATATGATTCAACATATACTTATAATGTGCCTATGTACAAGAACCATGC
This sequence comes from Vombatus ursinus, assembly GCF_900497805.2. NCBI lineage: Eukaryota > Metazoa > Chordata > Mammalia > Diprotodontia > Vombatidae > Vombatus > Vombatus ursinus. The sequence continues at coordinate 28,848,108 of NW_020949351.1, read as the reverse complement.
TAAGCGCTAAGGCAGTTCCCATTAAACGCTTCTCTAGCAAGATGCTTTTATTACAGAGGCTCACTAAACTTTGTTTCTTTGTGAAACAATTTTTATTGTATACTGAACTTATAAATTGCAATCTCTTTGTTTCCACTTCTCCTTTCTCTTCACCATACACCTTGTCCTTCCTCTTTCTTCATTCTCATATTCATTAAGGGCAGTCCTCATTCATTTACATCATGGTATTATATTCTTAAGATCCTCTTTCTCCTTGCCCATTTTCATTTGCACCAGAAGAGCATCCAAGGGGGAGGATGAGTTCTTGTGTTCTTAAGGTAATGATCCTGGGCACAGTTTGTGCTGCAAAGTGGCCTTTCACAAGTTTCCAATAGCACTCTGGGCAGAGTTTCCAAAAGACAGACTTATTCTGAGAATTCTATTGACAGGAAGAGGAGGCTGGAAGAACAGGAAGTCAGATAGAGCTGTTAAATATAGCACAGCTATATAAGAGGAAGAGCTGTGAGAGATGAAACATCCCCTCCCATCTTTAGCTGGCAGGTAGCATTTTATTTTGAAGGTGGAAAATACTTTTAGCTAAGAAAAATCTGAATTTCAGTGAATTGTTTGGGGGCCAGCCTAAATGTTTTGTGGCAGGGGAACATGTTGCCATGGGTGTGATTTTATTTTTAGACTCTGGAGTAGAATCTCTCACTTTTTTTCAAGCTAGAAGCCTCTGGTGAGGTCTCTATAGTCAAAGTAAAGTGGAGACCTGAATCAATTATCTAGATAAGACAATGGAAAAGCAATCAAACTACTTTCAACCTAAAAGAACTAGTTAAAGAAAATGGTGATATTTAGTCTGAAGAAGACAAGACTTGAAGATGGAGGGAGGTTAGGAAATAATTGATGTCTACAAGTATTTGAGGAATTGTCATGTAGATGACATGTTTTTCTTTTTGGCTCAGGTAGAACTAGGGTCAATGGATCAAAATTACAGAAAGGCAAATCTTGGTTCATTATAAGAAAAATAAAACAAACCAAACTTCCCAGTGATCTGAGCTGTCCAAAAGTAGACTGGGTTCCTTTTGCTGGGGATCTTCAAGCAGAGGCTGGATGCCCATTTGTTAGGAATGTTTCTAGATGAGATGCATCATTTGACCCTTGAGGTGCCCTCTAGCTCTGCAGATAGACAGAGAATTGTGATCCTATGATTCTACCATTAACAACTGTTCCCATGCTTTCACTCTATTCTGGTGATGGAGATGCCTACAGATCTGGGGAGAGATGCTATTGCCCCTTTGCACTCATACAGCCTTTCTTTGCAGAGTGATTTTGAATGCATTTGCTCATTTGATACTCACAAGCCAATGAGGTAGTTAGGACAAATATTATCCCTATTTGACAGAGGAGGAAATTGAGACCCAGAGATTAAATGACATGCTTAAGACAACCCTGCCAGGTAGAGAACACCATGAGTGATTTAAATTCAATTGAACAAACTTTCATTAAGCACCTACTATGTGCAAGGTGCTGTTGTAGGTGTTGGGAATACAAATACAAAAATCAAAATGGTCACTGGAGCTCATATTGTCTGAGAAAAGTGTTTGGAGACCATTGTTGCCAGAGTCCTTCCCTTATTGTCCTCTTATTCTTTAACTTGTGTGGTGTGTGTGTGTGTGTATGTGTGTGTGTGTGTGTGTGTGTGTGTGTATGGTTTGTCCTTTGTTCTTGAAGAAGACCATGACATCAAGGCGGTGATGCCATGACATGCAAGTGAATTGGATTTAAGTGAGGGAGGACTGTACAGGATTTAATTAAGTAATTAAATATGCATTTATAAGAACCTAAATTTATGCCTAGCCATGTGCTAGGTCCTAGGGTGGGAGTGGGATACAAAATTTAGGTAAGTTATGGTCAGTGCTGTCATGGAACTTGTAGTCTATGTCTCATACAAGAATACTGTAATTATGATTTTAAAAAAACAATACTTGAGAAATGCATTCTTGTGGAGCAACCCAAAGTGTTTTCTGAGGTCGATGGTGGGAGAGAGCATTACTGACTTGGGGGAACAGGGTAAGCTTTCTGGAGGAGGTAAAATTTGAGCTAGGCTTAAATGACAGTTAATTAGCCCTAGAGCATTAGGTCTTATAGGTGAAGAGGGATGACATTAACAAGGCTCTGCAGGGACTCTGAAGGAAAGTAAAGCTTACTATCAGGATCAAAAGCAAGAGAAGACATGATTCCTAGTGACAGGTCTGAAAGAGCATGATTTACTCTGTTTGGCTCCTCCTGCCAGTCTTCTTTGTAATTAATGATTCCTGCCTTAATTTCAGATAAAGAACCTTTTTCTTTGACCTTCCTTCCCAGCCATAGAATCTTAGTGACAGAGGTCAGAGCTATCATTTTGGTAGATAAATAAATGAAATCTCTTTGTGGCTATCGTAAGACACAGAAAGTCAAATTTCTCTAGAAAGACTCGTATCTGCTGTCTTCAAAAATCTCACAAGAATATATAAGACCAGAGCCATAACTAGGGCAGAATAATCAGAGTCTTGTTCTAGGATGCCAACATTTACAGGATGCTGACAGCACTTTCAGACTCTTCAGTTGCATAGAAATGACTGAGTTTAGCAGTTGGTTCATGAGAAAAAAAATCAAACAAAATAGGAAGCCCACAGATGGTATACTTCCTCAGAGGTTCCACTGCAGGTGAGCTCCTCCTCCTCCTCACCACATTCATAGTGGTGCCCCTAGAAATGGTCTTTCAATCTCATAGGACCACAAATGTAGAACTAGAAGGGACCTCAGAGTTTAGCTAACCCAAATCCTAAAATTTATAGATGAGGAAGCTAAGACCCAGGGAGGAGTCACAGCTTGCCCAAGGGTACACAGGTGGTAATCATCAGTGGATTTGAAGTCAGGTTCTGTGACTGTAGAAATGAGAACTGTTTTCCCCAAACCCCTAATTGAATTTGTCTTAAAAAGTTAAGAAGAGGGTACGTCTTATATTACTTGTCCTAGGCACACACACAAAAATGACTAGTTACAAAACTCTGTCAAGCCTGTGAATTTGGAGAGAAGAATTTCCTAAATTTTGGTCTGTGGGTAACTTGATTTTAAAATAATAAAGTTAAGGCTCAGCTCAAGTGCTGCCTTCTACATGAAGCATCTCTTGACCTCCTACACTCCAGATGCTAGTGCCCCCAGAAATTGTCTAGTATTTATTTTGTGTATTTCTATTTATTCCTAAGAAAATATAAGCTCCTTGAGGGCAGATATTATTTCACCTTTGTCTTCATCTCTCCAGAGTCCAGCACAATGCCTAGCACATAGTAGGCACATAATAATGGCTTGATGATTAAATGAAAAGAAATTAAAGAAAAATCCAAACTATTCCAAAAGAATGGCTTGGTTTTTATATAGATATTGGATTTCAACATAATAAAAAGAAAGAATTAGAATTTTGTCTCACAGATGAATGGGTTCTTAAAATATATATGTATGTGTATATATGTGTGTATGCATGTATTGATATGTACATATGTGCATCTATATATGTGTGTGTACACATATGTATAGGTAAGTGATATCTATGTTTAGAATGTATATTTGCAAGTACACATGCATATATACCTGTGTGTATACATACATGTAAACTAGCATTACTTAGTTTTATGAGAAAACTGATTATTTTAGAACTGTAGTATATGTTGAGCAGAAAGTGGGATGTTCATATAGCTACCCTGACAGCCACATAATATTACAAGAACAAAGGAAGGCCTCCAACTCTTTGGGTAGATCTACTTGGGAGAATTGATGGAATGAGGTGGACAAGAATTACACACAGACTGAAAAGACGTGGAGGGGCTGAGATCTGAACTGGGGGAAGGAGTACTCATCTAGGGAAGATCAGGGACCATAAGAGTATTAAAGCTAATCAGGAGACCCTGGTTGTAGTCCTAGCTCTGCTACATGTAACATGCATGCTCTGACAGTAATCTGGTACGTGGCACCGTGTGATCTCATCTCTCTGGATCTCTATGGAACATGTATGTTCTGACCCCAACTGCTCAGGCCAAACCTCTTACATTTTTGTCTTCAGGCTTCTTAGGTACCCTGAGATAGTGAGGTGCCTCACACCTCACAGATCTTAGATTTACAGCATAGTTTTCTCACCAGATGCCATGAGTGAAGGAGTTTCCTCCCTCCCCAAGACCCAATGCACCAAGGGGGTCTTTACTTCATTGTATGCACACACACACACACACACACACATACACACACACACAATTTCAGTCTAGATCTGCGATTTCATTGGTGTGGTGAACTCCCTGTGAGGAAACTTTCTTCACTGATGAAGACTAGAAATTCATACGTGACTTGCCTAGGGTCATGCGGCTATTATGTGGGAAAGGGTCTGAAGATCATAGACCCAGGGCTAGAACATACCTCAGAGGCCATGACCGCCCCCCCTTTTATCATTGGGGAAACTGAGGCCTAAGGAAGCCGTGTGATTTGTCCAAGGCCATGAAGAAGTAGTAACCCAGGAGCAGAATTCCAACCCAGACCTTCCCAACCTCAAGACTGGCTTTTGTTCCACTGCAACCATGTTGTTTATATAGACTAATTTCTACAATATATGAAAACCTCAGACTGTACTCCCTGGTGCTCAGGGAAAGTTTTACAGGGATTTATAAGATGTTGGACTTTTAGAGTGTATTTGGTGTGCACTTTAAAAAAAAAAAACAAACTCAGGTTAAAGTCGAGGTAGCCAATAATGGTAGCCAATTCTGAACTCTATAAGAAGGTCGTACTATAGCCGTGTGTTGTTCAGTTGTGTCCAACTTTTCATGGCCCCATTTGGGGTTTTCTTGACAAAGACACTGGAATGATTTGCCATTTTCTTCTCCAGCTCATTTTACAGATGAGGAAACTGAGGCAAATAGGGTTAAGGGGCTTGCCCAGGGTCACACAGCTAGTAAGTGTCTGAGGCCAGATTTGAACTCAAGAAGGTGAGTCTTCCTGACTCCAGGCCTGGCACTCTATCCGTTGAGCCACCTAGTTGCCTATAGACCTGTTGTTACTACTTCCCAAAGAGTCTCCAAGATCTTAGGTTCCTTTCTTGCCTGCATTAAAGAGCAGATGTTAGGAGGATGCAGTGACTCATCTTAAATCACACGAAACATCTTGATTTATTTTTCTCTCCCTTTGATCCTGGGGCACGATCACCCACAATGTGATCGCTTGGCAAAGATGAAGACATTCATGTGAATAAGCAGAAATAGCATCCCACCTACCTGCAGTCTATCATCTTTGCTCCAATGATGCTCATTTGAAATAAGTGCAGAACTTCAAAGGAAAGTTCAGTGTTTGAAAGGCAGCTGCCTGAGAATATTCTCTGAAAAGCAAGCAAATTGTTTCTAGGGCAATGGATTTGCAATTGTGGCCTGCTCTAGGTGTCTTGTGGGTAGGAACTCTTCAGATTGATTTCTTGTTGTATTAGCATCCATACTATGACAGTTTAGAACCACAGAATCAGCATTTGATGAGATCTCAGAAAAAATCTGGGGCAGCTTGGTGGCACAGTGAATAGAGTGCCGGGGCCTGGAATCTGGAAGACCTAGGTTCAAATCCAGCCTCAGATACTTACCAGCTGTGTGACCCTGGGCAAGTCACTTAACCCTGTTTGCCTCAGTTTCTTCATCTGTAAAATGAGCTGGAGAAGGAAGTGGCAAACCATTCTGGTATCTTTGCCAAGAAAACCCCAAATGGGGTCAAGGAGAGTCAGATGTGATCAAAAGGACTGAACAACAACAGAAATAATGTTGTCTGGGTTCTTAACTAATCAGTAATCTCACCTACAGCATTCCTGATAGATGGTCACTTCTTCATTTACATAGACCTACTCCAGAAACCTTTGAGTGATTAAGGTCTGCCCTGGTCATTTTAAACAATAACTCCTTTTTGACTCAGTCAATTCATAAACATTTATTAGATGCCTTCTAGCTAGGTACTTGGCATACAAAGACAAAAATGAAATACTCCCTGCCCTCAAGGAGTTCACATTCTATCGGTGGATAATGATACGTGTATAAGTGTACATGGTACATAAGAAATGAATACAAAGAAAATATTTGGGGGAAAACCCTCACAGCTGGTGGTAGAGGGAAGAAATAAGGAAAGGCCTTATGGAGGAGATACTTGAGTCCATCTTTGAAGAGAACTAGGGATTCATTCTGTTTTCACTGAAATCCATCCTACTATCCAACATCCCTGTTTCTGCTGAGGACACCACCACTCTTCTAGCACCCATGCTTGCAATCCCAATGTTATCCTAGACTCATTCTCATTCGCTCCACATATCTAATCAATTGCAAAATTTGGTCATTTCTATCTCTATCACAATTTTCACATAATTTCTTCCCTATATAGCAATCACTACAATTCAGGCTCTTTTTACCTCTCCCCTGGATTATTACATGGCCTCCTAATTGATTTCTTTGTCTCAAGTTTCTACCTGTTCCAATCCATTGTAATCACAACCACAACCACAACTTTCCTAAAGCATAGGTCTTACCATATACTTCCCTACTCAAAAAGCTTCAATAGCTTCTAATACCTATAAGATAAAATAGAAAGTACTCTTTTGGTCATTTAAAGATCTTCACAACCTGGTCCTGTACTATGTTTCCAGATTTATTTACATTACTCCATCCTCCCCCGATGCACCTGTGCGCACATGAGCACACGCACACACACACACACACACACACACACACACACACACACACACCCTGTACCACCTAGCTGCCTGAAGGTGCAAATATCTCCTCTTATCAGGTGCAAATGATCCACTGGAAACTTGAATTGTTAACACCCTTCACCAATACAAATATAACTACTCCAAGACTGAATGGAGCAATACCTTAATACCTTGTCTAGTGTTAATACCTTGTCTAGGATTCTTATCTATCCCTCAGGTCCTGTAATCCCTTCAAGTAGGCTTGGGGGATTCAATTGATCAATTCCCAATTCAATCTTATTATAGCTGTATAATAGGCTTATATTTGTGTACCTTATATGTGTGTATGCTGGAGGATCAGGACAGGTTGAGCACGTATTCAGTTTTATAATTGATTAGGTATACCTTAATTGTCTAGATAGTTCTTTCTGTCTCTTCTTTTTTGTGTCTGTGTCTCAATTTCCTCATCTATAAAATGGGGATAATAATAGTACCTACCCATGGTCATAGTGGTAAATATTTGCTTAACAACTGGCTCTTCAGGGAACACAAAATGCATATACACAACACACTTTTAAATTTAATCTGCACTATTTACATTTTCTCCATCACTTTTTAAAGTCTAGACAATCAGCAAAACAGTAAATCAAGCCCTGATTTGTAGCTTTTGCTGACTTCTGAGGTGTAAATGCTCACACTGAAAATTTAACAATCCGCTCTCCTGATTTGTTAAAGGTGACTCCAGAATACCCTTGTACCTACCTCATAGGGTTGTTGAAAGGATCAAATTAGTTAAAAAGATTTCAAAGAGCTATATAAATGCTAGCTATTATCATTTGGGTGGAAAGAGGGACAATGACTAGTTAATTTAGTGGTTGCATAGATGGATGTATATCATCATTTAGTGGATAGCCTCAAAAGACCATCTTGTAATCAAGAAGCTTCTTCATTGGCTGATATTAAGCCTGGTATGAATAGATCAGTGGGTACTAGCCAGATTACTTAGACTGGCCAATCCCTGTGTTTTAAAGATAATCTCACGACAGCTCTACTATCTCATCCATGGACATACGTGGGAAAGTCAAGCCCTGATCCTTTTTTGACATCTTTCATCATAATTTTCAGAAAAGTAAATGATATTTGAAGGGGAAGAGCCTAAAAACTATATAGAATTTGGAAGTGCTCAAAACTGTAGTGTAGTTCTGTTCACAGATGTGATAATCCTCATGATGTGACAGGAAGATTGTTGGAGTAGGAATCCAAAGGCGTCGGTTCTAGAGGCTACTGTGTCATTAAATGGTTGTGGAACCTTGTACAAGTGACGTCATCCATGTGGGCTTCTGTTTTCTTCTTTGTAAAATGAGAGAGCTAGACTAGATGATGATTCCCAAATCATAACTCTGACATTTTGTGATTCAGTCTAAAAACTATTTAAAAGCAGAGATCACCAACTCAGTTGGTCGGCATATATGAATTAGAATTGAGCAATTAGGTTAAATCTAAAAGAAATAGCAGAGTAGCCAGGTGGTACAGAGGATAGAGTGCCAGACCTGGAGTCAGGAAGTCTCATCTTCCTGAAGTCAAATCTGGACTCAAAAAATTACTAGCTATGTAACCTTGGGCAAGTCAGTTAATGTTTGCTTCCGTTTCCTCAACTGTAAAATGAATTGGTGAAGGAAATAGCGAACCACTCCAATATCTTTGCCAAGAAAATCCAAAATGGGGTCACAAAGAGTCAGACACAACTGAAATGACTGAACAAAAATGAAATCACTCTAAAAGAAATAATAAAAACATTATTAAATTACTACCTCTTCCTCAAGCCCCTCCTCACATGATACCACCCAAAATTAATTTTGCTATGAAATCCAGACTCAAGTGGAAAGTGGCATGAGGCCAATGGGCATTTTCCATAACCTCCTTCCTCTACACATGTTTAAAAAAATTTTTTTTTTAGAAACAATTCACTAATAGGGCTTGATTCACTGTCCTCATACCTACCAAAATGATTTTTTCTAAAACACAGAATCTGACCATGTCACTTCTTAGTCAATAAACTCCAATGGTTCTGTGTTACCTCTAGGCTCAAATACAACTTCTTCTGTCTAGTATATAAAAGTACTTCTTAACTGGACACACCTACCTTTCCGGCCTTATTTTACATTAGTCTCCTCCATACAGCCTATGGTCTATCCAAACACAACTATTTGCTATTCCTCACACAAGACACTCCACAGCTCCTGTCTGGGCTATAGGACCCAGCCTTGGCCAGGTCATCCTCATGCCTGGAATATACTCCCTCCTCACCATTTCTTAATCATTCAATTAATAAGCATTTATTAAGTACCTACTGTGTGGTATACCCTATTTCCCTCCAGGTACTCTGCAATCAGGAGCAACTAAACTAGGTGGTGCAGTGGATACAGCACCAGACCTGGAATCAGGAAGACGAGTTCAAATTTGGCTTTTGACATTTACTAGCTGTGACCCTAGGTACTTGGTACTAGTATGACCCTGGGAAAACTAAAGCCTTAGTTTTCTCATCTGTAAAATAGACATAATAATAGTGTCTAATAATCACAACCCAGGATTGTTGTGAGGATCAAAGAAGTGGTCCTTATCCTTGTTAAGGCCATCCTTCACCATGTACATCTAATGCCAAACTTCCCATCTTCTCCAGCAGATTGCATCCTCCCTCTCTCAAATCTTCAGCCCTGTCCGTATCAACTGGCTCCTCTCCTAATGGAGTCAAGTATTCCCAAGTCTCCTCCATCCTTAAAAAACTGTTTCTAAACCCAACCATCACCACACCCTATTGGCCTATGTGTCTTCCCCCTTTCTCAGCCAAACTCCTTGAAAAAGTTCTTGACACTTGTCTCTACTTCTTCCTATCTCCCTCAATCTTCAACCCATTGGAATCTGACGTCTGAATTCACCATTCAACGAAAACTGTTCTTTCCAAAGTCATAAATAATCTCTTAATTTCCAAGTCTGATTATTTTTTCTCTGTCCTAATCCTTCTCAATCTTTTTGCTGCATTTAACTCTGTTGACCACGGTCTTCCTCTTGGATACTCTCTCTTCTCTGAGTTTTTGTGATACTACTTTCTGCTGATTCCCCTACCTGTCTGACTGCTTCTTTTCAATATCCTTTGCTGACTTCATTCACATCATGCCCTCTAACGGTAGGGGATCCACAAGATTCTGATCAGGCATACTTGTCTTCTTCTAAACTCTCTTTTTGGTAACCTCATTATCTCCTATAGGTTTAACTATTATCTCTATGCAGATGACTGTCAGTGCTATATATCCAGTCCTCGACTCTCTCTTGAGCTTCATTCCTATGTCAACAGCTACTACTCAGACATTTCAAACTGAATTTCCTGGAAACATCTTAACTACAACCTAATACTGAATTCGTTACTTTTTCCTCTAAATTCTTTCTTCTTCTAGACAATTTCTGTCAAAGGCATTCCCATCCTTCCAGGGTCTCAGGTTCATAATCCATTATCCTGGACTCCTCATTTTTCCTCACTCTACATATCCAATCAATTGTCATACCTTGTCCTTTCTACCTTCATAACATCTCTTTATCCTGCTCTGTACTCCTAATTGTTCCCCTTGGCTCAAGTCTTTCTCTATTCCAGTCCATGCTACACATTTGCTGTCAAAGTAATTTTCTTTAAGCAGAGATCTAACCTTGTGATTCCCCTACTCAACCAATTCCAGTGGCATCATATTGTCTCCAGAAAAAATATTTAGACTCCTCTATTTAGCTTTTAAAGTATTATACGGGGGCAGCTAGGTAGTGCAGTGAATAGAGCTCTGGCCTTGAAGCCAAGAAGACCAGAGTTCAAATCCAGCCTGACACTTAACACTTACTAGCTGTGTGACCCTGGGCAAGTCACTTAACCCTGATCACCTCACCAAAAAAGAAAAAAAAAAGAAAGTATTATACAATCTAGCCCATATCTATCTTTCCAGTTTCATTGAACATTACTCCTGTGAACAGAAACCTCCCATAGAACAGAACAAATACATCACTTGATTTTGATTTTCAGTATGAATATAGACTGTGAAAGTAGGCCTCATGATCCTTCTGACCTTTGAGATTTAAGTGGAAAGTGTTAGAAAAGTTATCAAAGGGATACATGGTTTGTGGCAGCTAATCCTTCAAAGCAATGATTTCTGATCCTTCGAGGTCAACTCTTCCTATCATTGGGAAGCAGAATTCACCAAACACTGGATTGTTTACTCATTAATAGGAAACATGAGCTTAGTTCAAATCATCATGAGACAGGTTAGCTTTACTCTGTTGATGATGGGTTGTTGCCATAGTAATCCTGCTCAGTACAAGGAGATCCAGACACCAGATATTTGGTGTATATGTGTTTGTCTAGGGAGCCAATGGGATGAAGCTACCATCCATGTAAACTTCTTAAGCCAATTACTCATTAAACACTCTACAATCAAGGCGAAATAATTTTTTTCATAATTTTTATGGTACAATGATTTTTATTATATTCTATTATATTCATATACTGTAATTTGTCTTGCCATTTCCCAGTTGATGGATATTCCTTTAACCTCCAGATCTTTGCAGTAAGGAAAAGAGCCGCCATATTTTTGTTCATATGAGTCCTTTTCTTTTTTCTTTTATTTCTATGATGTATTTTTCTAGTAATAGTATCACTGGGTCAAAGAGTAGTCACAGTTTAGAGAATTTTTGGGTATATATTCTAATTGTTTTACAGAATGGCTGGACCAGTGACCTACCATCAGTGTATGAATATATCTCTTTTCCTGCCATCCTTCCAACATTTGTATTTTTTTTTTTGGTCTACTTTGTCAATCTGATGGGTATGAGGTAGAACCTCAGAGCTGATTTATTGTGTATCTCTCTAATTAGTAGTGATTTGGAATATTTTTATTGTGGTTCTTGATAGCTTAGATTTCTTCCTTTGAGAACTGCCTCTTCTTATCATTTGACCATTTGTTTCTTGGGGAATAGCTCTTCTTCTTATAAGTTTGTATCAGTTCTTCATATATCTTAGATGTGAGGTCTCTTTAAAAGAAACTTGCTGCAAAATACCCCCTACCCTGTTACCTATTTCCCTTCTTGTTTTAATTGCATTGTTTTATTGTGTGCAAAAACTTCCTAATTTTATGTAATAAAAATTATCCATTTAATCTTCTGTATTGTCTCTATATCTTGCCTGATCACAAATTCTTCCCCTACCCATAGTTGGGAAAGACATTTTTGTTCCTTGGCCTTCTAATTTCTAATATGTTCTTTTATATCCATATCCAAGTCATGTGTCCATTTGGAGCTTATCTTTGTATGCGATGTGAAATGTTGGTTCTTCTGACCAGCTGGCTGACTATTAAAAGTGAAAGCACTATGAAAGGCTCATGCGTTATGATTTTAGAAGTGAGTCCACTAAGTACCTTGAACCTGCAGCTGACATCTAAACTTTTAGTGCATGTTGGTGAGAAGAGCAAAAAAAAAAAATCAAGTAATAATTACCCATAGTTCCAAAGACAGAACGCACAAATAATATCCATAGATAATCATTCAAACCTCAGGTTGAACAAATATTGTAATTTTATTTTCCTTCCCAACAAATATCTCTTTGTAGTTGCTAACAAGTAGAAAAATCTACTCATTTGAGCATCACTTCCTTTCTGGCTAGCAATCCCAAAAAAAGAGCAGGCTTGAAGGACAAAAAAGGAGAAGGGAATGACTTGGATAATCATCAACTAAGTAATCAACCCCTGGATAATTGATAATTATATGTAAGTGGTCTCAAATGTATTCTAATTAAACGTAAGAGACAACAAAAATCATGGAACTGAAGGGGTTAGGGAAGTTTTATAAAATAATATACTTGTCAAATTAGAAACTTGGACTTTTTTTTCTTGATATAGCACCTTACACTTTTCCCCCTAAAGTAAAATAGGAATAGGAACAAAGACACTGAAAATTACTTCACATCAAGTGCAACAATAGTTATCCTGAACGTTAGAAATAAATAAAAGTTTTAGTTAACACAGTTGCTTCTAAGGGCCTTGCCTTTAATTTGTACAGAGTTAATCAAAAATATTGAGGTGAGAGCCTGGAGCACAATTCTTGCAACAGGGGATCAGTGCTTTGGCACATCGCTATGCACACTAGCCAAATGTTAAACTCTATCCTGCTTCTCCCCCTAAATACAGTGAGGCACCGTCTCAACCTTTTGTGTGAATCTGGAAAGGAAAAGCGTCTGGCAAATTCTGACAAGCATCTCTTCAAGGGTATATTCATAGGCTATTAAGAAACCCAGCCTAACTGGGCTCTGCTGTCATGGCAACAGACATACACACCATTTACCCATCAGCTTCTGAAACAAGCACGAAATAACAAAACCTTTTCAGCCAGGATGTGAAGAGCTGCATCATCCCCGGGGCAGGATGAACTCCCTGGACTGTGTTTCCACCTTCCATGGGAGCCCTGTGGGCTTTGGGGATTGGACCACCTAACCCAAAAGAGAATTTAGCCATTTGAGTTCTTTTACATGAAAAGCTTATCAAACTCTCTGAGCAGAATCTGTTGGTTTAAAAAAAAAAGTGCTGTGGGCAGGGGCGGGGGTGGGGGGGTGAGGGAAGGGAGGGAATGGAATGGAAGGAGGATTGTAAAAGGTGCCTCCATTTATCATTACACCTTGCTCTTGAGTGGGGATTTCCCAAGTCTTCCACAAACCTTCTTATAAGGTATCATATTTATATTGGAAGGGGGGGCAGCTAGGTGGCGCAGTGGATAGAGCATTGGCCCTTGAGTCAGGAGGACCTGAGTTCAAATCCTGGCCTCAGACACTTGATACTTATTAGCTGTGTGACCCTGGGCAAGTCATTTAACCCCGATTGCCTCACCCCCCCCAAAATATATATATATATAATTTTATATAAATATACACTTATCATCTTTATATTGGAAAAAGAAGAATGATTGGGAATGAGTGACAGTGGATGGTAACGTGAGATCTTGATTAACATGCTCTTTGCTGTTCCCCCACAATACATTTCTCCAGACTGGGCATTTTCAGTAGATACACCTGTGCCTGCAACACTCTCCTTCCTCATCTCTACCTCCTAGCTTCTTTCAAGTTTCAGCTAAAATCTCATCTTCTGCTAGAAGCCTTTACTGATTCCTCTTAGTAGAAGGGCCTTTGCTCTATCAATTATCTCTCATTTATTCTTCATATATTTTGTTTGTACATTAATTGTTTGTATGTAGCCTTGGGAGCAGGGACTGTCTTTTGCCTTTCTTTGTAATTCAAGAACTTAACACAGTGCCTGGGACATAGTAGCACTTAATAACTGCTTGACAGACTGATTGACTGGCATAAAGACATGGCGGAAAATCATTGGTCTATTGCCTTTCCTTAAAGATTTGGCCCTGAAAATAAATGGTAAATTGAATTCATACTTGTTATTCTCAGGGCTATGGGCATCCAAAGTAATAAAACAGAACCTCATGGAATGAGTATACTCTGTTGGAAAATTTAATCTTAGTCGGGCTCAGATCCCTGTAGGCAAATTGCAGGAATTTGGTGAGGGAGATAAAGGGCCAGATCTCTTCCCTAAATTAGTCTTGAAGTATAACCACGGGGACTCTATTCATGAGAAGTAAAATTAGCTTTATGTTTAATTTTCATGACGTTCATGGGGGAAAAATTGCACTAAGCAATCCCCAGCATGAGCTAATTGCTACTGAAACATAATGGAAGCAGGAGAGAAGAGGAAACAGTATTTTTGAACACTAAATGACAAAGTATTCATAGATCTGGGAACATTTGGCAATCAGAGATGCCAGTTAGCCTGCGAAATGACACAAAGCTATTAGCTTTGTGACTGATGGATAACATATTAGCTTTGTACCTTTCTGAGTCAATTTTTAAAAAAAGAAAAGAAATGTTCCAAAGACTACTGAACCTACAATGGGCTTCCCATTGCTTACCCTATTAAGCACATGGAGTGTGGGTAACATTTTTGCCTCTTAAAATAGGAAGACACTTTTCATTCTCTCACTATTTTTTCTCTATTCTATTCTCCTATTTTAGTCAAAGTATGCAGTGGCCCCAGAAGTAGGCAAGGTTGGGAGTTAGTTGCCTAGAGCACAACACGGAGAGAGTGGGGGACATAATGGGAGATATTTTAAAATGTTTCTTTTTATATAAGTATGTACGTTAGTGCCAGAATATTCTACTCTCTATGTCACATAGGGCTTGATTTTGTGTTGCTGAATTAAATGTGGCACAGTGAAAACCTTAGTACACAGCAGCTTGTTATAAAAAGTATAATTTTAAAACCTTTCCACGGGGTGCACAAATGTTTTGACCTAGCTCTGGGCACAAGCTGTCAATCCATCAGTAAGTAGTTATTATACACCTACTAAGCACCAGGCACTCTGCGTAGTGCTGGAGGTACAAAGAAAGGTAAAAGGCAGTCCCTGCTATTAAGGAGCTCACAGTGCAAAGGGCGAGACAATAGACAGACAATTATGTACAAATAAGATATATGCAGGAGAAATTGGAGTTATTCACAGAGGAAGGTGTTAGGAGATATTCACAGAAGGAAGTATGAAGGGGGGTGGGGAAAAGCTTCTTGTAGAAGGTAAGATTTAATTTTGCATCTCTTATTATCCCTTTCAGAAACTGATCTGTGGAGAAAAGCCAGGAAGTATGTGTGTTTCCAACACAGGGAACTGGATAAATAATAGAGCCTTCTACAGAAAGGGTGAAACCAGGAGGAGAAGGAAAAGGAGCATGTCTGGGGGGCAAGATCGTAAGCTCAGCTTTGGACCCATTTGGTTTGAGTGGCCATTGGGACATCAAAAGAGAGCTGTCCTATGGGAGATCTTGGCATTTGTTGTGGGGCAGGATGGAGAAGTCAGCATTAGAGATGTGGCTTTGGGCAACACCTGCATAGAATGAGGATTGAAACAGAGGGAGTTGATGTGATGGGAAAGGAAGAAAATATAGTGAGCATGAAGAAGACTGAGGACAAGGCCTTGGGGAAGATCAATTTTTATTAGGGAAGAATATTAACTACCAGCAAAAGGAAACAAAGAAGGGTGGTTAGAGAGAGTGAGAGGAGGAAGCAGAAAAGCAAGGATGCAAGGTGAAAAAAATCAAATATTTCAATGGCAAGAGAATTAGCCTTGTTGGTGACATAGGTTAGGCTACACCATTGCCTTATGTGATATAACATCAAATCTTTTCTTTTTTTTCCTTGGACTCTAAAAAGAAGAATAAGGGGGTTGAAAGAAGCTGGTTGTGGATGAAGCCCATTAGCACAGCATTTTCAAATGTAATAGCCTTTAACAGACATAGCAGGGAATTAAGTTGAATTTGATGAACATTTATTAAGTACCTACTATGTGCAAGGTGCTGGAGATTACCAGATTTGTTTTTAAATGAAGCATTCCTTGACTTCAAAAATACTTTTATTCTAATAGGGAGAGAAATACAATATGCACACAGATAAGCAAATACAAAGTAATTTCCCAGAGGAAAGAACCCTAACAAGAAAGGCCTCAGGTAGAACTTAGCACCTCAGCTGTACCTTGAAGGAAGGTGGGGATTCTATGAGTTAAAGCAGCAGAGGGAGTGAATTCTAGTCATTAAAATTCTTAACTGTGTGACCTGATTACTAGACATGTAGTTGACCTCCATAAAGGTAGCCAGCAGGAGTATGGCACTACTGATGCATATAGCTTAGGAGACTACCTTGTTTCATAAGAGCTTTCCAGAGACCATAGGCAGTTTAAGTTCTCAACCACTTCAATCAGAGACTTATGTTAGGGTAATTAATTTCTGGGTCCTGGCTTCATTTCCTATACAGAGGGAATTTTAATTTGATCTTATTTATAATTCATTATGTACTTAACTTCATTAATTTTTTTTTGCATTGCTTCCCTTTCTAAATATATAACCTTCTCCCCCAATCCATGCAATGAGTTGTCCCTTGTGGCAAAGAATAAAAAAGGGGGAAAAACAGGTCAGCAAAACCAACCTATCAACTTTTTTTGACAGTATGTTATCTTTCACAAATATTCACACTTAAAATGAACTTTTTTAAAATTTTTAAAATTTTTTTTATTTTTTTGGCAATTGAGGTTAAGTGACTTGCCCTGTGTCACACAGTAAGTAAGTGTCAAGTGTCTGGTCTGAGGCTGGCTTTGAAATCGGGTCCTCCTGACTCCAGGGCCGGTGCTCGGCCCCCTGCACCACCTAGTAGCGCCTTAAAATGAACTTCTAAGTACAAAATGTCCACAATGCTTTATTTTTGGTAAAAGGGGAAAGACCAGCCTAACATTATGATCATAATTGGACTGTGTTAAACCAGGTTAGTAACCTTTTTTTTCATATGAGGAGACTGGGGTCTGGGAGAGGGTTCAGGAAATGTGAACAGTGGATCTCAGCCACAGAATACATTCTGAAGACTGTTGAGGAATGGGAATTTCTCTTTATGTTACTGCCACTTGGATTAATCTTGTGCTGTTTCTCTTTAGCATAGATGAGTCCTGACTTTTGGTACCTTAACTAGCTCCTAGAAACCCTCCTTTCTGAAAGTATACTCACTAATTCCCTGTGGAGTTTTGTTTTCCTGTTGGTATGTTGTGCAGTCATTCAGTCCTGTCTTCTGAGCATCCCTTCTATCTAATCTCTTGCACCAGCTACACTTCCTGTTCTCAGAATCCCTGCCTAATAGTATATTTGCAGTCCCATTCTAATGCCCATTGTAATCCAGAGGATGCACGTTCCTGCCTTGCTATCTACTCTTGGGATTATAGTTCACAACAGACCCTTTGAATGGATGGTGAGAGAAAGATGCCTCCTTTTCAACCTTCCAGTGTTTTCCTGAGGTTGGATTATTGCTTGGGAATAGGACTTGAATATCATTAGTTGAGAATTTCCAGATAAAAAACTTGTATGCTCAGCAACCACTGTAAAATAGAGTTAACTTCTGTATATCTACTGTAAATGGAAAAAAGAAGAGGCAGGGTAATAAAAATGAAAGAATTCAAAAATAGCATCTTTATTCTACAAATGATGTTTAATACTTTTACTATGTGTGAGACACTTTGGAGGATACAAGATCACCATAATTGAAAAATATTTATTAGGCTCTTACTATGTTCCAGGCACTGCACAATAGAAGACCTTTCTTGTTTTCATAGAGTTTTACATTTTAATAGACCCAGAGAAGCTCATGAAGCCAGTAACTTCTCTCTGCCTTGGCCTTACAGGTGGCTCCTGATCCAGTGAATTTGTGTTGTGGGAAGAAGACTTAATGTCTTTACTATAGTTGTAACTACAATTTTGCTGCCCAGGACAAGCAGTATGAAACTTAGCCTCAGATTAATTTTGAGGTGGGAGAAAATGGTGCCTTTTATCTTTATATCACCTTAATTTCCAAATATAGCAAATCAACTTTTAAAGATAAAGTCAGTTGGTAAGGTTGAGGGGAATGGTAGAGACAGAAACTCTGGGGCACAGCCTGGCTATTGCTGAGGAGGCCACTCACTCAGGAGTAGGACCAGTACAGGGAGGAAGAAGACTAATTATTCTTTTTTTTTAATTAGTTCTAGTTTTCAACATTCACTTTTATAAGATTTTTTTCTCCCTCTTTCCTCTCCCCTTTCCCTCCCCCCCAAGACAGCAAGCAATCTGATATAGGCTACATATGTATAATCATATTAAACATATTTCCACATTTTAACTAATTATTCTTGTTAATTATGTACTAAGGTAATTTGTTTCTTCACTGCTAAAGCAGTCTAAGTGATATTAGGGTCCTCTAAATTTGAGGGCCATGGGGCAAAGTCCTTGTCCTCTTCTCTGATTGAACCTCTGACCTTTATCCTGATCTATACAACCTTCAATGGCACCCTTGTCTACCAAATTAAGTCTAAATTTCTCAAGATATTCAAATCCCTCTACAATCTGACTCATATCAATTTTTCTTCTGATTTCCCTCTGTTAATGGTTTCATTATCTTCCCACTCACCAGTTCCCTAGAAATCTTTGTATAATTGACTCTACCCTTTCCATATCCAATCAATTACTAAGTCCTGCTGTCTATATCTATGAAATACATTTTACCTTGGTTCCTCTCTTTTCATTTCTGCTATTGCCGTAGTCCAGGACCTCATTAATTCTTCCCTTGATTAATGAAACCTGGTCTTCCTGCTTGTATACTAATTCCTTCATTTAGACTTCTCTACATTCTGCTACCAAATTGATTACCTTAAAGCCCAGGTCTTATTATATGACCCACCTTCTCAAAAATGTACTCTGATTCAGATCAACCTTTCCAGTCTCATCTATGATTATTCCCTTTCATGTGCCATAGGCTAGCCAGATTATACTCCATTCTTCAAACACATTACATACTTTCCTATCTCTATACCTATACTGACAATGTGACTTTCCTCTTTCTCCCTTTTCTCCCAAGGCCATCTACCTATCCTTCAAATTTCGGCTAACATGTCACCTCTTCCATGAAGTCTTCCTTGGTCCCCTCCCAGTAAGAATTAATCTTTTCCTCCTCAATGCTTCCTTAGTGCCTTTCTTGTGCCATTCTTTAAGCACTTAGAAATTCTTCTGTATATTCTATTTTTTTTTATATCTATGTTATATTTCCCCTAGTAGATAATAAGTTAGTTGAGGGCAGTGACCAATCACCTTTGTACTCCTCACAGTATTTAGCACAGTACCTGGCATAAAATAGGAACTCAATAAGCATTTGCCAAATGGAAAAGAATGAAATTTCCATCAAAAAAATCTTTAGTAAACTAATGTAAACCTTAACTTTCTAAATGACTAAAATAAAACAGAATTGAAGGCTCCTTTAGGTTTTGAACTCCCTCTGGGAAAAGAATACAAGTGTGGGTTGGTATTTTTTCCCTTGCTGCTTCATAAATAATACCTTGGGCTTACATAGAAACTTTTTGTTTTTCCCAATGAAGAACAAAAGTACTTTGCTTGTAACAAGCTACAAGAATATGGTATGTGTCCATAGCAAGACTTCCAGGGATCAGAAATGAGAATGTGAAAAGGCCTAAAAAAAATGTTTTAAGTGAAGGAATTTTGTTTGATCACATTCCTGCTTCAAGGGAGCTCAAAGATCTTTTGGATTTAAGATCAATTTACTGCCCTTTATGTACCCTGTCCCAGCTTAACTGGCCTGCTTAATGCTACCTGAACTCCAAATTTCATCTCCTGCCTTTCCAGAAGCTGGCCAATTGGTCTGGAATGCACTCTTTCCTCTTAGAATCTGTTCAAAGTCTGGTCCATGTTCTTTCTTCTACAATAAGTTTTTCCTAATCCTCTTAGTTGGGAGTACTTTTTCTCCCAATTAAATTTTCATCACATAAATGCCTTTCATTTCCATATTTGATCTCCCCAGTAGAGTTTAAGCTCCTTGAGGGCAGGGCCTAGTCTTCACTTTGCTTTTGTATCATATATCCCTGCACTTTGCATCCAGTAGGTGTTTAATAGATGTTTGTTGATTGGTCAATTGATTGACAAATACTTGCTGAATTAGATAGGAAGGAGTTTGGTTTTCTTGATAACTTGATTCAAAATATCACTTAAAGGCAGGATTACAAGAGTAAGCAGTGAGAGAAACGATTATTTGTCTCTTTATTAAATGACCAATCATTGGGGAGATCCAGGGTTTTTTGTTTTTTTTTTCTATTTCAAAGTCCAGACTTTCAGGAAGATCTCCAATCCTTGCCCAAAAATTTACCCCAACTAGATCATCTTATCTAGGTGGAGTTGTTGTCACACCCAACTAGGAAAACCTTACAAAGAAAATCTAATCTGATAATTCAGCCCATTGTGTTCTAGTCAGACAGGTCCTGAGTGATAAGAGTTGTCGCCCAGTCCCTCATTAGATGAGGTCCACCTCTGATTACAATATTCTTTTCATTAATTGTTAACCAATCAGAGTTGATTGCTGCCTGTCAGGAACACCCACTCTTCTGAGGGCATATAAGTGTCAAGAAACCACCATGATTTGTCTTTGGCATCTGTGAGGGCCACTGACTTCTTTTATTAATTATCTGCTAGCAATGATCAATAAAATGATTAATTACCCAGAAACTATGTCTCTCAAATTTTTTTATACATCACAGAAGACTGAAAAGTGAAAATATTAATGCAAGATAAATTTTTGGTTCTTTATAATGTTGTCTAGTTACATCAAAGAAATAAAACCCATTAGTTGTGCAGTACAAATGACACATAGCTAATGAAGAACCTGTGTGTTCCATTAGTATTCACAAAATGTCAGGAGAACATGAGGAAGGCCCCTCCATTGTTAGGGCAGATTTATTGGAGGACATGGACAAAAGTCACATAAGAGGCTCAGGCAGAGAGGGATTACACACCATGTGTTGGAAATCACCTATACTGATGAGCTCACAAAGTGATTGGAATATTGAAACCCCCCTAGAGCTTTCTTTTAGAATAGATTTGGGAACATTTTATTTCTTGTCAAGAACAAATAAGTTTTCTTCACTTAGATTCTTTTCAGTGTAAGAGACTGGCATATTGATTCCTGGTAGAGATTGCTGTAGGAGGCAGAAAGAGGGTTGGACTGCAGGAGCTATAAAGACATTTGGTGTGTTGGTAAGATTTTCCTTTGTGTTTCTAAGTGTTGTTTTATTCATGTTTTTAATACTTGGCATCTTGAAACGAAATTGATTGTAAGTGCATTCATGCACCAAGGAAACTAGAACAAATTGTATAGGATAAAAAAAAAAATCAAAGAGGTGCCTGGGTTTTCTGAGTCACAGGTGAATCATTTGGGAAAACTTTGTGCTCAGTGAGATGGCTTTATAAATGAATTATACATACCCATTAAACTGAAGAATGTCACGAACATTAAAAGCTGCATGGAGGGTTTTCTGTTTGGGACCCTTATGTGATTAATTAGGGCCATTGTATATAGACCAGGGTGAAATGGCTTCCATTTGGTGGTGTAAAGCTGTTAGGGCAATTATTGGACATTTATAGATAGCACCTGTGAATGCATCCATATTGCCATACAGAAGGAAAAGAAAAACCTTATTACTGTAATTCAAACTCCACCAATTCAAAATTGAGGTAATTCAGGCAAAGTCTACCTGAAGGAGACCATTGCTTAGTGAGTCCTTTGTACATAGTGCAAGTAAATGGTATAAACAAGTCTAAAGGGAGGATATTTCACATGTTTAAGCCAAAAAGCTCTTATAGGCATCCCAGAAGTAACCCTTAGCATACAATCAGTTGATATAGTAATTATAAATCATCCTTATCTATTCATTAAAGCAAGTGGCCTGGTCATATTTTATTGTTGTTGTTCAATTGTTTTCCGCTGTGTCCAACTCTGTGACCACAGTTGGGGGTTTTCTGGGCAAAGATACTGGAGAGGTTTGCCATTTCCTTCTCCAGCTCATTTTACAGTTGAGGAAACTGAGGTAAACAGGGTTAAGTGACTTGCCCAGGGTCACACAGCTATCAAGTGTCTGAGGTCAGATTTGAACTCAGGAACTGACTCTAGGTTCAGCATTCTACCCACTGTACCATCTAGCTGCCCGCCTGATCATCTTTACAGGGCAATATTTTGTCAACCTATCTTGATTTACTTGAAAGAGATCTTAACAATTCTACGTTTATAGTTAGTAAGACTTTATTGAATATCTACTATGTATCAGGTACTTTGTTGGTCAGTGTTCGTTGAGCACCTGCCACGTACCAGGCCCTGTGCTAGGTGCTGGAGACACCGGCTATACATTTTGCTAGGCAAAGGAATGGATACAATAACAAAAATGAACTACTTCCTGCTCTCAAGGGCCTTGCAAACTATGAGAGAAATATTTTACATGAGCATATACAAAATACTATTCCTGACTCCACACATCCAAGTAGTTGCCAAATCTTGCTGTTTCTGCCTCCACAACATCTGCTGCATCTGTTTCCTTTTCACTCCTCACTGAGCCATTTTCATTGTCTCCAGCCTGGACAACTTGAAACGGCCTCCTAATTAGTCTCTTCACCTTCCTACTTGATTTTCCCTAAGCACAGATCACTGTCCTACTCAATGGACTGGTGTCTTCTCTATTTGCTCCAGGATAAAATCCAACCTCCTCCAATTGGCTTTTAAAGTACTTCACAACCAAGCCCCAACCTTTCTTGGTTTATTACTTACTCCCTTTCCTGTGCTCTAAGTTTCAACTAAACGTTAGACCTCTCTCTCTTCTCAACACATGGCTCTCCATCTCCGGTCTCTGTATTTTTCATTGCCCTTGCCTGAAACATGCAATTTATCCTCACATTCACCTCAAAGAATCCTTTACTTCCTTCCAGACTCAGATCAGGTGCCATCTTTTTTTTTTTTTTTAAAGGCAGTTGGGATTAAGAGACTTGCCCAGGGTCACACAGCTAGTAAGTGTCAAGTGTTTGGTCTGAGGCTGGATTTGAACTGAGGTCCTCCTGACTTCAGGGCCAGTGCTCTATCCACTGAGCTACCTAGCTGCCCCCAGGTGCCATCTTCTACACAAGACTTTTCTTGCATTGATTTTGTGTGTATTTATTCTGTCAAGCAGCTAAGTGGTAAAGTGGAGAGAATACTGGGCCTGGAGTCAGGAAGACTCATCTTTCTGAGTTCAAATCCAGCCTCAGACACTTACTAACTGTGTGATCCTAGACAAGTCACGTAATCTTGTTTGCCTCAGTTTCCTCATCTGTAAAATGAGTTGGAGAAGGAAATGGCAGGCCACTGAAGTATCTTTGCCAAGAAAACCCCTAATGGGGTCATGAAGAGTTGGACACAACTGAAAAATGACTGAACAACAATTTATTTCTGTGTATGTTTATCTGTGTATTTATTATTTCTCCCATAGAATATAAGCTCCTTGAGATCAGAGACTATTTCATTTTGTATTCTAGATTCCTAGCACTATCACCATACCTGGCACAAAGTAGGTGCTTATCAAATGTTTATTGATTGATTAATTAAACACAAATTAAATTTCAAGAAATGCTATTTTAACTATTGAGGAGGCAGTATGTCATACTGAAAAGAACGCATACCTGAGTCAGAAGATCTAGGTTTGAATCCTACCTAGTGCTTGCTAGAGGCAGGTATATGTAGCAATAGATAGCAAGCTGGGCCTGGAGTCAGGAAGACCTGAGTTCAAATCCAGATTCAGATACTTATTAGCTGTGTGACCTTGGGCAAGTCACTTAAACTCAGCTTCCTCTATTGTGAAAGGAGGATAATAGTATTTGGAAAGCAATTCCTACAGTTCCTGGCACACAGTTGTTGTTGTTTTTTTTAAGTATAGTTCCTGTCACATAGTAGATTCTATATAAATATTATTATTACTAGCTGTGAGTAAATCACTTAACAATCTTAGAACCTCTGGGATTGTAAGGAGAATAGTCTCACCCGTTAAATGGAGAAAATAATATTTGTATTACTTCTTTTACAAAGTTGTTGTAAGGAAAATGCATTGAAAACTCTAAAGCACTCTAAAAATATGAATTATTATTACCCTAATTCTTGTAGTTACTTTGATTAAAGTTTTAGTATATATATTTTATTATATTTAAAACATGATTTTGCCCAAGCGATGTAAGGTGAGGATGGGCAGGAATATATATATATATATGGCAGTGTAGAAAAAAGACAAGATAGCTGCAGGGACAGCTAAGTTCCTATTTGGGGGTATCATTTCTTGGATTCCATGTCTGGACTGAACTGGGGAACACCATGATATAATGGAAAGAGTGCTGGATTTAGAGTCAGACAATCTGAGTTAAAATCCTGGTTCTTCCACAAAGTTATCTGTGTGATCTTGGGCAAATCATTTAACTTCTCTGGGCCTTAGTTTACTCATCTATAAAATGGAACAGTTAAACTAGATGACCCTGAGATCCCTTCCAGTTTACTATATGAGCCTATTATTAAATAGAGGTATTCATCTTGTCCTTTGAAATAAAATTGCAATTATAAAAGCTAGCAGTTATATGGTACTTTCAGGTTCACAAGTCCTTTATAAATGTTATGTCATTCTATCCTCACAAGAACCCTGGGAGGTGGGTGTATTATTATTATTCCTATTATTATTTTAGAGATGAGGAAATGGAGGCAGGCAGAGGTTAAGTAATTTGTTCAGGTTCACACAGCTAGTACGCATCAGAAGCATAATTGGAACCCAGCCTAGCACTTTCATCTACTATGCCACACAGAGAGATATAGATTTCAGCCCAGAAACAGTTTCTGTGTTGGGAGGTTCTGCGATGGGAATTCACAAAGGGAGGCAGTATAAATGTAAAAAAGGAAGAGGTTCCAGAACAGCTTTGAGAGATATCCATAATTAGGGACAAGGAAGAGGATGATAACTCAATACTGAAGACTGGGGGGAGAAAAAAGTTCGTATGGGTAGGATTAAAAAAACAAGAGAGACAAGCCTTGTGGAATCCATGAGAAGACAGAATATTCAGGAGCCGGAGGAGTAGAGTTTATCATAGTAAAAATATGTAAAGAGGTTAAAGAGGATGAAGACCGAGAAAAGGCCATTGGATTTAGGAGTTAAGAGATTTTTAGTAATCTTGGAGGAAAGTTCAATAGAGAGGTCACATCTGAAACCACAGAGCAAGAGGTGGTGGATGGCAAAGAAATGGAAGTGACAGGTATAAAAAATGTATTTTCTTGGCGTTTGGGAACGAAAGGTAAAAGCTATAGCTTTAGGTGATGTCAAGGTGAAGAAAAAATTTTAAGGATCTGTTAGACCCCTGTAGGTAGTCAGGAAGGAGTCAGTAGATAGGAAGAGACTGAAGATGAGAGATATGAAATGAGCGCTCAGTGAATCAGTCTCCCAGAGAACAGGGGTGGAGATACATGAAGGGCAAAAGCAGAGGCATTGGCAAAGATAAGAGACCTCTCTTCCCTCAAAGACTGAAGCAAAGGAGAGGATGAGTGAAAGGGGGGTGGTTTTTACATGTGGAGTAGGAGAGATAAGGGAACCTCTTGAGCGTTTGAATAAAGCAAGGGGTATAGTCATCTGTTAAGAGAGGGTGTTGGTTTGGCACTGAGGCTTGAGGAGAGGGAGAGGATGTACAACTGCCTCTGTGGGGAATGTGACAGAGAGTCATTTAGGGAAAATAAATGGGGCATTAACGGACCAGTTGAGATGAGATTATATGAATCTGTAGTAGACCTGATTGGCACAGTTGTGTGGATTTCCTCCATTTTTTAGCTGCTTGGTAGTAGGAAGGCAGGGGAATGTTGGAGATGACCCAAGGGGTGGAGTATTGTCATTGCAGAAGGACAAGGGGGCAAAGAAGTCAAGAGCAGAGGATAGTGAATAGTTGAACTTGTTATAGAGACAAGGTTGTAAAAGGAGGAAAGTGAGAGGAGGAAAGACAGGAAGTTATAATGAGAATGAAGAATAAGTTTAAAATAGGTGTGTCTTAAGAGAGACTATCAGGAGATTATGATGTAGAGAATTTCAGAGTTTAAGATCATGGAAATTGAGTAGTTTTAGGTCATAGATTTAAGGTGTGACCACCTCAGGGAATAGCTGAGGTAAAATGAAGATGATGTTCATTTTTTCAGTCATGTCTGACTCTTTGTGACCCCATTTAGGGTTTTCTTGGCAAAGATACTGGAGTGATTTTCCATTTCCTTCTTCAGCTCACTTTACAGATGAGGAACCGAGGCAAACAGGATTAGATGACTTGCCCAGGATCACGCAATTAGTGGCTGAGGCCATATTTGAACTTAGGAATCTTTCTGATTCAAGCCCAGCACTCTATCTACTGCACCACCTGCCCAAAATGAAGATGAAAGCCATGAGAATGATGAAATTAATAAAATGAAAAGCTTGGATATTTGAAGGGACATTATTGTGAATACTGATGTTCCCAAATAGGGATCATAAGAGAAGATTATGAGCAAGGAGATGAAAGCTGTATGAACCGTGCTCAATGCGATGACCATCCATGATTGTAATGAACTGATAACGAAACATGCTAACCACCTCAGGACAGAGATGAGCTGGATTAAGAATGCAGAATGAGACACATATTTTTAACATAGCCAATGAGCGATTTTGTTTTGCTTGATATTTGTTATAAGGAATTTGTTTTCTTTTTCTTTTTTCCAATGAAGTGAGGAGAGGAAAAGAAAATTTAATTTTAATATAAATTAATTTAAATAATTTGATAAATTAAAAACACTTTAAATAAAGAGGTAGGGGACTATAGATTTGAAACATTGCATGTGCTTTCAGATAAGATTATGATATTGTTGATTTTCCTTAATTGTTATACTTTGCTACAAGAAAGCTCTCACCAAATGGTGGTAGTCTGAAAATGTTTGTAATGTAAAAATAAAACATATCAATAAACCATTTTTAAAAAATCTAGAAGAAATTCCAGCCATAATGCACTTACTCCTATAAGTATAATATGTTGTAGAGGATTGTACTGCTTCACGTAATTGAGAATAATTCTACCCCCTGACTTTCCTTTGTTGTTTATTTTGCTATTCTATCTTTCCTAAAAATTTTCTATTCAAAAAAGAATAAGACGGAAAAAGGGAAAGTGATCAGGGGGTCAGTTCCTAATAGCAACAAGGTTATGAACAGGGTAATATAGATGGCTGGAACAAATCTCAGAAGGTGGCAGAGAGAGGATCTGGAAGTAGCAGCATGGCCCAAAGAATATTCCTAACTCTTCCTGCTGGACCAATGTGTCACAGGCCATGAGAAAAGAACAACTAACCCTGCAACAAATGGCCAAAGATGACACTTCATCTAGATAAAGCCAGGTCTCCAAGAGCAAAAGAAGACGGAAAATGTAAATGGAAGAGATCTAGGATGAAAAGTAGTTTGTTGACAATAAAGCAGGAATTCCATAGGGTCCAGTGAAGGATAAGGATAGAAAGGAATGGAAATTAGTGAGACGTAGGACTTAAGTGTGGGGAAAGGAAGAAGAGAAAAGGAGTTTTTTCTTGACATATGAAGATTTTAAAGCACAGGGATGGATTGAAGTTTGCTAGCAATTGGACAAGGGAAATTCTAGTCATTTGGGGTATTCAGTAAATGGTAGTAGGAGATAGCATGGTCTAGGATAACAATGGTTGATAGATCTTGTGATGGAAATAACCTCTAGTCTCAATCTATTATCCCTTTTCTCCTCCTCCACCCCAAACCCAACAAGAGACCAAGCCTGGAGCAAGTGTAATTGTGCTTACTCCCTCTTCAACAATGGCAATTCTCCCACCTGTCTTGGCAACTGCAGTGACCCATAGGAACAAACAAAAGATACATGCATTGTTAAGTAGCCTGTGATATTATCAGTAATGAATGGCATAAACAGTATTATTGTTGAGGATACATATCAGGGGAAACGGAGGTAGACCAGTCACCTAATGAAAATGGGATGCAAGTTATACTGTATGCTTCCTAGTTTTGCAAAGCTGAGGATCTGCATTTTTACCATTGAAAGGGGTTAGATCAGAAGTTCTTAACATTTTTTTTGTTTCCTACTTTGAAATTGTCAGACCTGGTATTCTTAGTAGTTTAGCATATCCATAGATATCCTCACAAATCCTGACACTGGGTCACAAAACAGCAGTAAGAGAGTTTGGGCAACTTGGCATTTTCTGAGACTTGTGTGCCTCACAGAAATGATTGTTCCAAGTTTCACGTTCCTAAGATAAAGAATTAGATTGTTAGTTGTTGTGTCCTATATAGCATGCTTTTTTCAAGATAAATGGCATCATCTTAATTATAATATTTTTTAAAACAGTAAATTTTATTGCTGTTTGACAAAATATACAATAGCATAAAACCTAATGTGTTGGGTTTTTTTTTTTAAATCGATGGTATCTTATTGGCTGACCTTTATTTCTGATATGTGATATTCAGTTTAAAATATTCCCTTTAATTTTAAATTAGTCAATGTCCTAGTGGACATTAACACAATGTCATCTTGGCAATGTGAAACCTTATTTTATTTCTACTTATGCCACTAGTAAGAACTGAATTGACACTTTTGGGGGAGGTGGGAGGGATTTATTTGAAGTTACAATTACAGACTGAGAACCAATCAGGTATGACTGAGCTTGAGTTTTAAAAATATATGCAATTACAAACTACTTCTGATAATGCTGTAAAAACTAGGAATTGTTCATATGTGGGGTTTTGCTTACTAGTTGTAGTCTAATGATCCCACCCACAACCCAGGCATAATAAGGCAAGAGAAGAGACATTGTAAACAAAAATTAAAATTAAAAGCTCCTAAACTAGAACATTCATTGTGTTCATCAGAAGTATCTAGTGCCCAGATTCCATCCTGCCAACTGAAAAACACGTGCTAGAAAAAGAAAAACATGTTAGGGACATTCAATCTTTTTGAAGCAATGTGTCACACTCCCTGGATGCCTTGGAAGGGGACAATGATATCAGATGGTTTTGAAAAGCTACTGGGCAATGCAGTGATGTTTCCAACCACTCCTTCATAGTTGTTCCCATAGAGATTGGTTTCCTGAACAAGGTTATGGCTTTTGCTGTGCACTCCACAAATGTGGAATATTGAATGAACTGAAGTGCCAATGACGAGAAGATGCAAGCTGAGCTTCTTACATTCCATTATGGGGATGGATAGGAGGGAGGAAGGGAAGAGAGGGCTGTTTCTTCTCTTTAAGCAAATGATTTTAATCACCACCAATTGGGATTACTCCAACTAGTTTACCTTTAAATTCCACCTCAAGATTTGCTAAGTGCTCTACATACATTAGCTCATTTGATTATCACACTCACCCTAAGATACACAATGCAGGTACTAATGTTTCTGTTTTACAGATGAAAAACTGAAGCTTGAAGAGGTGATGTCCCACACTCACACCAGTGCTAAGTGTCAGAGCTATTATAAATTACAGAGGCCATTGTTCCACACAGTAAAATTGTTAACTTTCTTCTTCTGAAGTAGTAGCACTTTAAAGCTTTCTTATGCTACCCATACAGGAAAAACCAAGTGGAAAAAGGATACCTACTGAATATGATATATAATTTTTTGAATAATCAACAGGCTATTATTACATGTAGACAGGTGGTGCAGTGGATGGAGCACCAGGCCTGGAGTCAAGAAGATTCATCTTCCCGAGTCTAAATCTGGCCTCAGACACTTACTGGCTGTGTGACCTTGGCCAAGTCACTTAACCTTGTTTGCCTTGGTTTCCTCATTTGGAAAAGGAAACCGCAAACCACTGCGGTACCTTTGTTGAGAAAACCCCACCTGGGGTCACGAAGAGTTGGACACAGCTGAAAAATGACCAAACAACAACAATTACTACATATCTTGGGCAGACTCTGCAAATTAAATATGAGCAGGACCCAGAGTTAAAGAGGAGCAAGCCAGCGGCCTGAATTGCCTTTGGGAAATTATACGGTATTTTTAATTTCCCCGAACTTCTCCCTGAAACAAAGGTTTAGCACCAGCTCACTGCTGGGTAGACCCAGGAGAGGACTTGTGGGAAGACATAAACAAGAGCCACCTAGGATGGTCAGGCAGGGCTGGGCTGTGATTTGTGTTGCTGGAGGGAATATTAAGATAGGACCATAGAGTTAGAGCTGGAAGGCACCCCAGACGCCACTGAGTTGCAGACCCACGTTCCATAGTGTAGAATACTGAGGCTGAGAGAGGTGAAATGATTTTTCAAGGTAATAAATGTCTAATTCAAGATCTGAACACAAATGTTCCTTACTCTATTCACTGTTCCCCCTAGCTGCCTCACATCAGTGAGATCACAAAGTATCCAAAGTAGAGTTACTGTGCAGTGATGTATAAATGTTTATGTCATACATTCTGTTAGTTTTAGCTCCATGAAGGCAGGGACCGTGGCATACACACACACACAGACACAGACATACACACAGACACGGATGTACATATGTGTGTGTGTGTGTGTCTGTGTGTGTGTATAATGCATAACTTCCTTAGTATCTAGCAAAATATTTTGCACATTGTTGTTCAGTCATTTTTCAGTCACATCTGACTCTTTGTGACCCCATTTGAAATTTTCTTGGCAAAGATACTGGAATGGTTTACCATTTCCTTTTCCAACCCATTTTATAGATGAGAAAACTGAGGCAACCAGGGTTAAGTGACTTGCCCAGCTAGTAAGTATCTGAGGCAAAACTGGAACTAAGGAAGATGAGTCTTCCTGATGCCAGGCTCGACGCTCTATTCACTGTGCCACCTTGGTGCCCATGTATCCTATAGACTAGGGTGTTTTAACCTTTTTTGTGACATAGACCCCTCTGGCTGGTCAGCAAAGCCTATGGACCCCTTCTCAAAAGAATGTTTACAAATGGGTAAAACAGAACACATAACACTACAAGGGGAAACAGTAACATTGAAATATAGCTATCAAAATATTAAAAAAATATAAGTTCATAGATCACCTGAAATCTATCCACAGATCCCTGGGGGGGGGGTTTCTGTGGACCCTAGATAAAGACCCCCTGTTACCGATTGAACATTTATGTGTGTGTGCATATAAAACATATATACATATGTTTTACATACATATATGTAAGTATATACACCCATATACACGTATTGTATAAATTTATATATACATATATAAAGGTATATATACACACATTTATATATAATACATAAATATACAAATATATGCATAGACATATACACACGTATAAATATGTACATGTACATATATACATATGTGTATATAAATGTAGGTGTGCCCTACATATATTCATATACACGTATATGCTTATAAATCTATTTACACGTGGATAGATAGATAAATAGATAGATAGATTGATAAAGAATGTGGGGCCTGCCTAATAAATACGGGAGTGGAATTAAGCAGAGAAAAGGGTTTGTCTCATAGGCAAGACACTATATATGTGGTGGTGTTTGTGGGGTGCCAAAAGCCTACCTAATAATAACTTGCATTTGTATATTGCTTTAATGTTTACAAAATGTGTCCCTCAATACAACCTTGTGAAACAGGAAGTAGGGAAAAAGTAGGTAGGATAAGAATTGTTACCCCCACATTACAGATTGGAAAACTGAGGCTCAAAGTGGTTAAGTGACTTGCCCATGGTCACAGAATGAGTTAGTGTTAGACCCAAGATTTGAATCTAGGCCACCCAAATATTTGCCTCTGCCTCCCTACTGATACATGAAATTCCTCCCATTGGAGATAGCCTTTAAAAGGCTTCTAAGAGTCCATTTTAACTGAGTTAAGATGTAATCTCATAGAATGAGCGTGGCTGGTGTCAGAGAGCCTGATCTAATTCTACCTTTGGCCCATACCACCTGTGTGACTGTTCAAGTCACTTTGGGCCTCAGTCTCCTCATCTGGACTAGACTGCCTCCGAGACCCCATTGCAGCCCCAGATCAATGATTATCTAACCTGAAGGGATCATAGGATCATCTACAACAGATTTATTTCCTTCACTATCCCATAGCGTCCTTTATCAAGCGGTATAAAGGGACAGAAAACACTGGAGAAAGTAAACTTTGAGTCGATTTGAAGAGGGGACGTAAGGAAGGGCGAGGAACCTGGTCTCAGTGAGACTCTACAGTAGGAAACACTGAACGGCCAGAAAAGCACCAGAAAATCAAAACAAAACCAGAAAAAACAAAATCAAGGAAGTCAAGACAGATTCTGCCTACACTTCGCAACCTTACCATTTTGGAAGCAAACCTATATAGTTATTGGTGGGAAGCTTGGAGAAGCTGAGTGCTCAGTATTAGCCAACATTTTCATAGCATTTTAAATTTTACATAAATACACACACATACATATATGTCTATAAACACACACACATATATTTTATATATACACATACATACACGCACACATATTTCTTATTATCCTCACAGCAGCAGTTAGGTGGTATAAATATTATCATCCCTATTTTACAAATGAGAAAACTGAGGACCAGAGAGAAAAAAAAGGATTTTTTCCTAATATCCCATAGTTCATGAGTACCAGAACAAAGATTTAAACTCAGCTTTCCTGACTTCAAGTTCAATACTCTTTCCATCATTTTAACCACAGTGTCTTTGCCTAGACCAGGGGCGGGGAACCCATGGCCTCGAGGTCATATTCGGCTTCTAGGTCCTTGGGTACGGCCTAGTTCTACAGAACAGATCCTTTTATTAGGGATTTGTTCTGTGAAGTTTGAATTCAGTCCAAGGGCTGCAGGTTCCCCATCCCTGGCCTAGGTTAAGTAGCTAGATTCACTGACTCAGTGGTCATTGCAGAAGAAGACATCTCAGATGCGTTCTCAGATGATATAGAAATTGATGATATAGAAATAGGTATAGCACTGAAGAAATACTGATGGATTTTAACTTTGCCAATTATATTTCATCAGAAAAAAATCTCATTTCAACTATTGGAGATTAGGCAGAAGATAGGGAATTGTTTCTATGTGTGTTGGGAATGTAATAAAAGAACATGTCTTAGCCACCCACATGCAGGGAGGGGAGAATGAAACAAGCCAAACTGCAGTGAGGATTTTTCTAAAAAAGAAATTAAGATTTTTCTCTCTGTTTCTTGCATTACCCATTCCATTTTTAAGACATCACTGTTCTTCTAATAAGGCCACAAGACCAAGAAAGAAGATGGATAAGGGGAAACAAGGTCAGGAATATGTTCCTTCCTGGCAATCTAGCTGATGGATGCCTGTCTGTCGGAAGAGGGTAGAAAAGTACTCTCTTCTGGACTCTCCTCTCCTCATTCTGAGAATTGTAGGATCAATAGCTCTAGAGATGGAAGGGGCATCAGGGGCCAACTAAATCCAACCCCTTCTTTTTACAGAAGAGGAAACTGAGGCCCACTGAGTTAAGTAACTTGGCCAAGGTCACATAGGTAATAGCAAAGGAAAGGGGTGAAATCTGAACCCAGGTTTTCTAACTCCAAGTCCAAAGTCTTTTCTTTTGGTCTTGTATTAAGTTCTCCATGATGGTTTTGTTTTGTTTTATTTTTCCTGATCCTTTATGTCTGCCTGACTCTGCCCCCCAACTGAAAATAAAAATAAAAGGTCTCCATTTGAGCACATGCACTGACTCATTCTGGGACACCACATGGGAGACAAGGAGAAAGAAGAGATTAAACACAGACTTTATAAATAGTTGGAAGGTGGCACCCCTTGTTACCCACATGCTTTAAATTACAATCATTAATCACAGGTTCCACACATCATTATTGAAGGAGGTTAATGTTGCCATCCCCATTCTACAGAAGAGATTGGTGGAACTGGAGAGGTTAACTGATTTGCCCCAGGCCACACAGTGAGTCAAAGTCAGACCCAGGATTAGAACTCTGGAGACCCAGGCTTCCACTTAGTACGCTCTCATTATGATTGTTTATAGCATGCTTCTTTAGCAATTATAAATCTTACCATCTGCAAATAATTACATCTTATAAAAATACATACAATGCATTTTCATCACCATCTGTACTATTAGAGGTGTTCCCAGACCCACCAGCCTGCTTTCAAATTTCCTTATTTAACTAAGTCTAATGCTAAGAAACATTTCCTCCCCCTTGAAATTGTCCTGATAGCAGCTGAGCTCCCCACTGGTAGTAGGAGGCAAAAGAAAGTCTCTGGGGGTTCTTTGAAGACTTATCAATATGCATTCATTATCTGCCTTTTTATGCAACATTAGCATGCAAATCCTTTGTGGTTCTTTTTTCCCCATTTACTTTTAAAATTAAAGATAGATTAATATGACTATATTTGTACCAGATCCTCAGTGGGTGAAGCTTTTGGGCAGCAGTGACAACCGACTTGAACATTAATCAAAGAGATAGACCTTTATTTTGTCTCCCTTCCCTGAAACTTCTTCCCTGAGTCTTCTTAGATGTCAGATTTGGTTTGTTTGTTTTTTTCCAATCTATTCCTTAATTGAAGCAAATGACAATGGATTGCTCCTCACAGTGGAAATAATGCCTGGACACTGTTACAGTGCACCACATGGAACCAGGCCTGCCACTGCAGAGAGAACAATCTCCTTTCAAAATCACTTCCTTCTTAGGAGATCCTATATGGAGTTTATGGGAGGCTTCCTAGAACAAAGACTCGTACACTCTATTCCAGGCCCACTGACTTTTTTCTGTTCATAACACATCTCACTCCTCTGTCCATAGATGGAGAAAAGTAGCCTCCTTTTCAGATACATAAGCAGATGAACAGTTATGTGTAAATTAATTCAGAGCCCCTCCCTCAATTATATCTACTTTTAACTTTAACAGCATTACTATAGGTATCTTGGAAAGGCATGACAATTTACCACCCTATTGCTCTACTCAGAAGCCTTCTGATTCTACGGCTATGCTGACCAGGTCCTCCCCGACCATCACTTCCTGCTCCCTTGTGCCTATAGGGTCATAGCTTTAGAGCTGTAAGGGACCATAGAAGCTACATAATCTGACAACCCAATTTTACAGATAAGAAAAATGTGGTCAGGTTCACACAGGTAGTAATCATCAGAAGCAGGATCAGGCCCTTCCCTCCAGTGTTTCAGTTTCTCTCCTCTTCATGCTTCCATTGTGCCCCACCTGATCATTGCATGGGTGTTGCTTGAGTCAAACTGAGATGTGGGAAACACCGTAGCTCAAAAAGGCCAAGGTCTCCCACTGCATCCAGGGCCATCTCTAGTCATCCTGATCTATATCTGGCCACTGGTCCCAGATGGCTAGTGACTAGGCACAGCCCTGCCTCACTTAAACACAATTCACTTGCAAGTCATGGCATCACCTTCTTGATGTCATAGTCCTGTTTGAGAATGAAGAACAAACAACAACAGCGATAACCATTGTGCCCTCTGGAACCCCTGTTCTAGTGTTAACAGATTGCCCTTTATATTATACCTTTATGCTATGAAAATTATTTTGTGCATGTTTTCGCATTTATTTATATGGGTACATATTATTTCCTGTCCCTCTTCTGTCCCTGTCCTCTGTCTCCCACAGAATATAAATCCTTGGGGCAGGGACCATTTTGTTTTATCTTTTTAACCCTAGTACTTAGCATAATGCCTGGCACGCAGTAGGCACTTAACAAATTCAACTTAATTATCTTTGTGTTCATGGTGATGTAGGCATGATAATCATAATGGATAAAGAAAAATATTTCTTGCCTAAAAGATTATTATTAGTGGTGTAGACTCTACCAAAATGTCTAACCTTTTACTTTACTGTGACCCTGTAGATTTGGTGTAAAAAGCTTATTGTCATTGTGTATCCTTCTAAATATGTTCTTACATAATGAGCCAGTTTCTTGGCTTTTGGTATTTTGAAAAAATTGAAATAGTCCTCACCCAATGGTCTGAATCCAAACAAGTTTTTAAGATGGTTTATCCTCTTAACATTATGTGGGGAGAGCCAGGGAGAGGGAGAAGGAGAGGATGCTATTGAGATGCCTTATTACATGGATCAGTTTTCTGTTTCTAAACAATGGCTGAGTTTTTAAGCTAGTGAATAATTTCTGGCTGATCCCAGATCACAACAAACAACCTAAGCATCAGAGAACTATGAACAACTTAGCCTTGCACCATCACATCCCTTTTTTATGATCCTTATTTGTACTTGAGTTTTGTTCCCCAATTCCCCACTCCCCCCACATCTTCCTTTTTCTTGTGTGCTTTGCCTGGAGACAAGCTAAAATATCTGTACTGATCAATGTAGGCACACAAAGAAAGCACTTTCCCAACCAACAGGACCCCCTTAAATTATTCAAAGTATCTCCAGTTCTCAGATTTCCCATCCTTTCTTTCCTTGACAGTATACACTGGAATTGTGCAGTTGGCACCCATGGTACTCACTGACTGTGAATCATTCAAGGCAGGAAGGAGGAGGGGAAAGAATCTAAGGAAACAATCCTTCACCAAGATGAGAAAATAGATAATGCCATGTTTGGAGCTATATAAATAATTCCCAAATAAGAGAGGAAAAAAACCCAACCCCCTAAAAGAAGACAATCAGGGGTAAGTCATGAAGGCTCCATCTACTAGTAAACAAGATACTGGTTTCAGGGCCAAGGAGAACGAACAGCTTCTTGAGCTAAAGCTATTATTGTACAATATCCATGTGTGACTAGATTGGGGCTCATTAACAACAATAACAAAGCAACACAAAAACAAAAATAAAAAACCTGAACTTGGAAATAAGAGGAATATTTTAAGTTCTCTTCTTGCTCCTGATTTTTCTTTTTAAAATTTTAAACTTAACAAATATCAAAGAACACAAACATTTCCACACACCAAGAACAGAAAATTATGAATGTATGTGAAACAATGACTCTCTATTATGTACAGATGGTTTTTTAAAAAATATATATGATATATATTAAATTTAACATGTCTGTACCAACATTGCCCAGCTTATGTGACCCCTAATTTATTTTAAAAAAATTTATTGACACTCCCTAAATACTTTTAAAGCAATTTTTCCTGTGCCTGAGATAAACCACCACCTATGTGTTAGTAACCCATGTGTTTAGGGATTGAAAGGAAATTGAATAACAAGAAGGTGGTATATTTTCCTCATGCCCCACTTCCTCCATTCCCTGCAGACAGGAGCACTTCCAAGCCCAAAGGACCATGCCCTACGGTACCAAAGATAGGGAAACAACAGACTGGCGGGACTTCTATGCTTGGCACTGAAGCAATCTGCCTCCAGCGTTTCCGAGCTGGTCTTGGCTTGTTCAGTGTCTGTATTAGGGATCCAGGAAAGCCAGCTTCTACCCAAAAGGTCCCCACAGAGTTTGTGCAAATTCCCAAAGGGGAAGGGCAGCTGGCAGAAATGTGAGAGGAGTCCAGGCAGGACAAGTCCAGATAAACACTGTAAGCCAGTCCAGATAAACACTGTAAACCAGTACAGTAAGCTGATAGTAAGCTAATGCTGTTTAGTAAACTGATGCCACTTCTAGCAGAAAACGGGGGACCATCTGTGGTATGGGAGAGCATGGCAGCTATGAGAGGCTGCCAGCTAAAACTTTACCCGTGCATTTTTGAAAGGTGCGCTCTTCCTCCACACCCCCAAATCTCGAAGAATGCTTTACTGCTGCTCTAGAGGTCAATTCCAACATTAGCTCATGGGTTCCAAAGCCTGCTTACAATAGAATCCAAGAGCGCAACTGGGACTAGAATGAGCTCCCAAGTCCCCTACCAGGGGGCTTACCTCTTCCTGCAAAGATGCCATTCCTGATTTTTGCAGGTGATTTCCATTCCCAGAACCTCAAAGGCTGCAGGGAGCAAGCAGACAGAATGGCACTGCTCTGAGAAGCCCGAGTGCCCCAAACTATGCCTGTCAGATCTCAAGTAGCCAGGAGGTAGGGTTCCGAGGTCACCCTGCTGAACTTGAGCCTCTCTCTGGGAGACCAGGGCTCCTCTACTCGGTCAGGGTTACCAGACTATCATAGGGAGTTGAGTAAGGCTGACCAATCAGTCAAAGGAGCAAAACAAAACAAGACAATTGACTCACGTTAGCCTGGGGAAAGAAGCTGGTACATGTCTCCTTGACGTGGCCTGGCCCCAATTCATTCTGGCCTGGCCCCAATTCATTCCCTAATCTTAAAATCACATCAGGTTAGTCACCATTTTCTTCTCAATGAGACAGAGAGAGCCTGTTTGTTTCCATTCCTTTGATTGGCTCTCTCAGAGAGGGCTGTGCTTGGGTTTTGTAACAGCTGCTGCTGGTCGTGAAGGAAGCCTGGTGTAGTGGGTAGAGAGACTGGCCTTAGAGGTAGGAAAACCTTGATTTAGTCCTGCCTTCCACAAAAATTGGATGTGTGAACCTGGGCAAGTCACTTGGCCATTTAGTGCCCTTAGGCAGTAAATTGCAGAGTAAATGCAGATTTCCATTGGTAAAAGCATTTTCCTTATCCAGAATCCTTTACACCAATGAAACCATAGGTGCAGACCAAATCAACCAATCAACCAAACATCCAAAGAAACAACCCAAACACAGATTTTAACCTTGCACAGAGGTAAGGAAACAATGACAGAACTGTCTTAGCCTAGGCCAGTTCTCTTATTAAGTCTGCTTCTGCAAATTAGAGTATAATTAGTTTTTCTCCAAAAAATAGTCTCAAGAAGTACTGGGCAGAAAACACTTTCCACCCTGGGTAAAAGTACTCCCTCTATCTTCACAGACTTCTGGACAGCAAGTGTGTACATAGACAAAGCAGGGTCTTTGAGTTCTAAATTATTCAGAATGACCATCTACAATGCCTGTTTTGTAGGATTGTCTTTTCTCTTGTGGTGACTCATTTAGGAAGACTAGAAATTGTGGGGTCTGTCAGGGAATGTATCATTTGTAGCTGTTCTCCCTTGCACCATGCCTCCAACACACACCATGGTACCCTTTATAATTCCAGTCCATTTGGGATAATCCCTAAAGGTGGCTATGGCTGCTGAAGCAATAGTCAAGAGTTCTCTCTCTGTTATCTCTACCTGTTCAATTAGCTAATCAGCTCACATTAATTAAGTGCCTACTATGTGCCGGCACTCTGCCAGATGGAAGGGATAGAAGTAAGACAGTCCCTGCCCTCCAGGCCCTCACTGTGTAGGACACCATCTTAACTTTCCATTAGAATTCGTGGGGGACCTTTTCTAAGTTTCACAAACCCTGAGGTCCTGGGTACATGAAGGATAGAGGCAGCCGCTGCCAACCATTCCATTTCTCTCGTGTCTGTCCCTCACCAACAGACACTTATTGCTTCCAGTCACTGCTATCTATTCAGTGGCTATCCAGAAAATGCATGGCCATCTCATTCTCTTCTCCAAACACTTCTTAGTCTTGCACTGAATTTTGTCTATATAGGCCTATAGAGTTGGCCTTACCATGTTTGGTAGTTTTTTTTTTTTTAAATGCAAATACCACTGGCAGGGTAACACATGATGTACTTCACACCTTAGCATGAATGAACTTATAAGATTTTGTCTCCTTGTTTTACAGGTGGAGGTTGGATCAGGCCGAGGATTTGGAGCCTAGGCAGAGGGTTAAAAAAAAAATCCCCAAAGGGCAAGATAATGGAGAAAAACTTTCATTCATTAACAATTTTGCCAGGGCTGATTTTGTAATGTGAACCAGATTTTCACCCATTTTTTCTCTTCCACCTTCAAATGTATTCAGGTCCCCACTTAGCTTGAAAACAACTCGATCCTGTTACACTCCCTGGCTCATCCCTCCTCTTTTCAAGCACAGCATCTGGCAGAAGCCTGGATGGAATGTCAGCATCCACTACAAGGCAATGGATGCTTTTGATCAACCATGTGGCTTGGGCCAAGGAGGGCAAGACTAGAACAAGCTTCTATTACCAAAAGGGAAAAAAAAACCTCCCTGAATCCAATTTTTTTTTCTTTCTTTGCTTACTCATTTTTTCGTTTTCCATTTAGTTTTTAAAAAATAAATGTTTCATTCATGCTTTAAAAGAAAACTCCAAACATTATTTTCCATTTCTAATGACCTGAAATGAAACCTTCTTTGAAACAAAGAAGTATAGTTAAGAGAAACACATGAATCGTACTTGCCAATGTATTTATTGATATATATGTGTATACACACACACACACACACACACATATATACACACACATAATGTACCTATAGTCCACCACCTCTCTTTTGATAGAATGGAAGAACCATTTAACTTTGATGCTAGACTAAATATCAATATACATCTTATAATATAGTATTTAATATTGAAGCCTAATCTAAACCTGGGACACTGACATGGCAAAATATGCATCTCATTCTTAACATATTAGGTAAATATTTTTCAATTGACTAGGCCTCTTTCTATGCTTCAATGCATCTCAAGCTGAAGTATATTCTGATACCCATGCCATCCAGACTAGTACAAAAACACATACCCCAAAAGCCCTCTCCTACAATGGTTGATTCCACAGTCAAGCTATCTGACTATTTGTAATAATAATATCTGAAATAATTGTGATTTGCAATGTCACTAGAACAGGATTTTTAACTCAACTTTAGGATCCAGGGGAAGAAAATGCAAGTAGTAGTAGAGAAAGCTCTGAGAGAAAGTGACATATTTAGTTATTTCAGTGGAAAAACAGAATTATTTTACCAACTGCATTTCTTTTTAGAAGTTAGCTGCTTATCAACCAGATAAATTCATCATTAGCTCCACTTCCTTTCTAGAGATATAACAAAGTCAGAGGTGGAGAGAAGAAGAGGAATCGGCTGCACCCCAAAGACTTTAATGGACTGCAGAGTCTCCTGTCAGGGGTCTTACATCTCCACCTCTAGCAGAGTTGCCATTCAGATCCTTGCAGCTGGTTTCCATTTCCAACCAGCCATTGGTCAAGAGTAGCAGATATGCTATCACCTCTCTCAAATCTCAGATGCCCCAAACTGATTCTGTCTATCCGGTCCCCTCCCCTATAACAGGAAGGTAAGTCCTGAGGTCATTCTATAGAATACAGCCACTTTGTCAATAATTGTCATTTTATTCGGTATTTTAAGATTTGCAAAGCACTTTGCCTCTAGTCATTCATTTAATTCTTACAACAGCCCATGAGGTAAGTGCTTCAGTTATTATTATTCTCATTTTACAGATGAGGAAACTAAGATGGTAAGTGGCTTGCCTCAGGGTCATATAGCTAATAATTATCAAAGGCAAAATTTGTTCCTTCCTGACTGCCAATCCCATATACTCTCCAATACGCCATGCGAACTCTCACAGAGACTCCTTCTATAAAGCTTTATGGTTTATGAGGGTCACCAAATTATAGAATATACCTACACTTACCTTACTATTCTTTATTCTTTATTCTTTATCAGTTTAATTGTCCTCATCAAGGATTTACAATACAGAAAAAGAATTCACAAAAATTAGCAAACAGAAGTATGGGAAATTTATACTCTGCCAGACTCGAAATATTGTTTTGAGGCCTTAAACATTTTACATGTTGAGCCCCCTCCTGGGGTCAGCAGTTATTTATAAAATAAACAAAACATTGGTTTTGGGAGCCAACATGTTGACAGAGAGACACTTTAATTCGATGATGATTGATGGGTATTAATTAACACATATATCAGAGGATAGCTTTCTGAGTTTTAACTGAAGTTGAAATCAGAAGTAGTTAGCATAATGGAAAAAGAGACTTGGAACAGAATCTGTGGGCCCAAATTCAATCTCACTTTTGCTAACTGTATGATCTTGGACAAGCAGCTTACCCTCTCTGGGCCACAGGTTCCCTCATCCACAAAATAAAGGAGGAGGGACCTCTTTGATCTCCAGCATAAATTCTACGAATCTATTGAGTTATAGTAGATTCATTGCAGGTGAAATTATTGTTGAACTTAAAAATAACTTCATTAGGATCTTAAAACCCATGGATCTTACTATTTAGATCTGGAAGGGTCCCCCATTTTTACTGAGGAGGAAACTGAGTCACAGAGGAACTGTGACTTGCTTATGCTCCTGCAGGTAATGTCAGGAACCTGGTTTTAGACCAGGTCTTCTGACTCCAAATCCAAGGTTCTTTCCATTCTATGTCCCTATATTTCACCAGGCTGGGACCCTTCAAAGGAAATGAGATCCTCTGACTCTTTAGTTCCATGGAATCATAGTGACACTGCTATTTGATGCCTGTTTGATTCAGCCCAGTCTACTTTACCTCCATAATGAACAAAAGTTCCTGTTACCCATACCCACGTG
The DNA here is from genome assembly GCF_900497805.2 of Vombatus ursinus. Classification (NCBI taxonomy): domain Eukaryota; kingdom Metazoa; phylum Chordata; class Mammalia; order Diprotodontia; family Vombatidae; genus Vombatus; species Vombatus ursinus. The sequence continues at coordinate 28,805,602 of NW_020949351.1, read as the reverse complement.
GCTGCTGTACATTTTTGTTTGTACTTAAAATCTAGATAGAGTAACCCAAAGAGAGGGACTCTATTGGTCTTTCACTGGCTACAAGGAGTTTCTATGTAGACACTTCTTCTTGGGGGTGAAGTTGAGGGCAGAAAGAGGAAGACAAGAAAAGAGAGAAAGAGAAGAGACAGGAAGGCGTATGAGGAGGAAAAAAAAAAACAGAACAAAAAGGACAGGTATGTAGTAAGGAGGGTGGAAGTGGTTATGAACCACGGCTTTGACCTTGTCAGATTACTTACTGCTGAACTGCCGCCTTCGGACTCTTTCTCTCCATGGTCTGTTTCTAATCCAGTGCAATCGTGAAGGTAATACCATGGTCCCAAACGGTTTAATAACTTCTCATGGCAGGAGAAAAAAAAAGGTTTTAAAGCAATACCAAATAGTCAGGAAAGTGAGGTCCAACAGTATAAAATAAATTTATAACTAGTCTCCCTTTTATATCCAAAGTCCCAGTTAGCTTCCTTTAGCCTGTAACTTGTAGAAAGTGAGTGGTCTCTCTTGCTGCTTAATTCCAGGCTGGCCCCAGAGGCTGCTAATGCTGTTGGGTCTTTGGAGCACCAGCCACTCTCCTCGATGCCTGTCCCATGTTTTATGCATGAAGTTGATGAGCAAGTAATTTATTCTAGAGGAGACAGATCACTGAGCTCCTATGTCTGCCCTTGTGTTAGAAGAGCCGGTTACGAGGGCTGAAAGAGGACAGGTGTACAGAATCACAGAATCACAGAATGTTAGAGCTGGAGGGATCATTTGATCAACTCCTTTCTACCGGGTAGGAAACTGAGACCCCAGAAAAGGGAAGTGACTTCCCCATGTTCAATAGTTAGTAAGTGGCAAAGCCAGGACCCAGGTAGTCTGACTCCAAGTCCAATGTTCCCTCCACTGAACCACACTCCAGTAAGGGGCACCTGAAATGGGAATCATCCCCCGTGTCCACCAGGTGAGAGGGAATTGCTGGGTTTCTCCTGAGGAGTGTGCGAGAGCAGCCTGACCAGAGTTTACCACGTAGGCTAAAGTAGAAGGTATATGTAGGATCGTATGAGGTCCCTGAGAGTAGAAATTGTTTTAGTCTTTTTATGCCCCACATCTAGCACAATGCCTTGTACGTGGCAAGTGCTTAATAATGCTTGTTAAATGATTGATTGAATACGGAATTCAGAGATCATTATTTGTTGTTTAACCATTTCAGTTGTTTCTGACTCTTCGTGATCCCATTCGGGGTTTCCTTGGCAAAGATCCTGGAGTGGTTTGCCATTTCCTTCTCCAGCTCATTTTACAGATGAGAAAACTAAAGCAAACAGGGTTAAGTGACTTGCCCAGGGTCACACAGCTACTAAGTATCTGAGGCCAGATTTAAATTCCTGAAGATGAGTGACTCCAAACCCAGTGTTCTATCCATTTTGCTACCTAGCTGCCCCAGAGATCATTATACAAATAAAGAAACAGGCCTAATCAAACTGACCTGCTTGCTGTTACCTGGAGCAGTTAGGTTGTATAGTGGATAGAACAGTGAACCAGAATCAGGGAGACAGACCTGAGTTCAAATTCAGCCTCAAACACTTACTGTATGACCTGGGCAAGTCACTTCACTGCCTCAGTTTCCTCATTTATAAAATGGAGATAATGATAGCACTCTACCTCCCAGGATGGTTGTGAAGGTCAAATGAGATAATAATTGTTAAGCACTTAGCACATAGTAAGTGTTATATAAATATTAGCTATTATCATTACATGATGCTCTATTTCCCATCTCTGTGCCTTTGTATAGGCTGGAATGCACTGCCTCCTCGCTTTCCTCTGGTGGAATCTCTAGCTTCCTTCAAGCACCACTACAAGACACCCCCTCCTGATCCACCCACCTTCTACTCTTCCCCCCCTCCCCCTGCACCTGGCTAATTATCGGTACCCTGAGTAATTACTTTGTATATGTTACTTTATTTCACTTCTTGTGTATCTTGTATTTCACTTTCTGTGTGTGTTGTTTCCCCCCCAGTAGAATGTAAGCTTTTTGAGGGTAGGAATGGTTTCTTTTTTTTTTTTTTTGCCTTCGTATCTATAGCACTTAGCTAGTGCCGGGTGAATAGCATAAATGCTTGTTGAATGAATAAACACATGCCCAAACTTACAAAGCAATTAACTAGAAAATGTAGAATTTGAAGCCAGATCCCTTGACTCCAAATCCAGTCTTGTTTCTGCCGCACCGTTATGTCTCACACTTTGCAGGGTGACTGCACCAGGTCTCTACTTCACACACTTAAATATCTTAACGGTCTGGTTCCAGACTATCTTTAGACAGTGTGATTTCACACATTCTTTGCATGTATTTTGTATTTAATTTCCTATGTACACGTTATCTCCTTCCAATAGAATGGAAGTTTCTTGAAAGCAGGGACTTTTCCATTTTGGCATTTATGTCTCCAGAGCTAGGCACATAGTTGATGTCTTATAAATAGTTAAATTGAGCTGAATGCAAATACCAGTAATTTCATAGGGGAGGGTACTCCCTCCGTCTATGCATATCACTTCTCTTCTCTAAATTAGTAAATGGTTTCTGAAAGTTGCTGTGGATGAAAACCCATACTTCTGTGGCCAAGCTCATGACAAACCTCCAAATTTACTCAGATCAGCCACCTATCCTCAGGTCCATTTTCAGGTTTTTCATTATGCTAGAACTTGAAATAGCTTTCACTCTGTTGATAAAGCCTTTGAGAACCCAGGAACAGCTCCACACCATCATGAGGCATGATAGGAAGATTTTATTATTTTTATTTTTTAAATTATATTTAAATTTTTTGAAATCAGCAAAAACCTTTTCACCTCCCCACCTCAACCCCCATGCCCCAACTGAGAATGAATGAAAAGCAAAACTCTTTTTACAAACATGCAGAGTCAAGCAAAACGAATTTCCCCACTGACCCTGTCAAATTTATCTCATTCTGCACTCTGAGTCCTTCCCCTCTCAATCAGAGGTGGGTGCTCTGTGGTTAGTCATTATGCTGATAAATATTCATAATTCTTTCAAAGTTTCAAAGTTTGTCTATACCACATTGTTGTTATTATATAAGTTATATAAAATTTTCTCCTGGTTCTGCTCACTTCAATCTCTATCAGTTCATACAAGTCTTCCAAAGTTTCCTTGAAACCACCTCCTTCATCATTTCTTATAACACAATAATATTCCATCAACTTTATATACCGTAATTTGTTCAGGCATTCCCAAATTTATGGGCACCCCTTCAGATTCCCATTCTTTGCCACCTCAAAAAGAGTTACAAATATTTTGGGGTATCTTTAATTAGAGTTTGTTTTGTTTAGGACTGATCCCTCCCTGAGCAACTAGGTGATGCAGTGGATAGAGCACTGGCCCTGGAGTCAGGAGGACCTGAGTTCAAATCCGACTTCAGACACTTATTAGCTATATGACCCTGAACAAGTCACTTAACTCTATTTGCCTCAGTTCCTCATTTGCAAAATGAGCTGGAGAAGGAAATGGCAAAGCAGTCCAGTATGTTTGCCTAGAATACCCTAAATGGGGTCATGGAGAGTTTGACATGACTGAAACAACTCAACAATAACAAAAAATCCCTCTCTTAGTCTGTCTTCCCCCTAATTCTCCTGTGCCCCTCCTCTCTTTCTTCCTGTTTCCCTATTGAGTAAAATGTATTTCTGCACCTAACTCTGTGTGTGGGGTGGGGTGGGGTGGGGTGGGGGTGTAGGAGGTGTGTGGGTGGCTGTGTTCTTCCCTCCTTTGATCAGTTGAGATGAGAATGAGATTGAAATATCAGCTGCTCCTACCACCCCCTCCTCCTTGTTGTGTAGATTTGCACACCAGATTATATGAGATAATTTTCTCTAACCTTCCTTTCCTTCCTCTTCTCCCCTACCCCCTCCACAGTGTATTCCTCTTCCACAGGGGTACTTTTCTGAAAGACAATTTTCTACATTTCCTGACACACATTTCCAACATTCTTCTACTGCTACGGTACGTGAACCATATGCTCTACCCACTAACTGTTCCCTCGCAGACTTGGTATTTTCCCTCCACTAAATCTTGCTCAAGATGTTCTGCTCTCCTCTTTACTCTCTACCTAACTGGATGTGTGGCCTCTGTAGGTAGTGACTTCCTTGTCACTGGAGGGCTTCAAGTAGAAATTGAATGATTACTTATCGGAGATATTGTGTAACTTGGGGTTGGACTGGATGACCTCTAAGGTAGTTTCCAACTGCAATAGTCTAGTTATGATTCTATGAAACCTAGCCATCTTTCAAGGCCTAGTTCAAGTCTTATTTCCTGATCATCCTAGTCTGCTGGGATCTCTTACTCCTCTGAACTCTTAGAGTACTTACTAGGTCACAGGATCATAGATTTAGAGATAAAAGGGGCCACACAGGCCATTTAGTCCAGTCCAGTCTCTTCATTGGACAGGAAGTTGGAACCCAGAGATGTGAAGTTAGTTACTTACCCAATGTCTCATAGGTGCTAAGTGGCAGGGCCAAGATTTGAACCCAGGTTCTCTGACTCTAAAGCCAGTGCTCTTTTCACTGAATATGGGCAATTAGTATAGTCCACATTAGATTGTTAGTTATCTTTCTATGAGTATGTCCAATTCGATTGAAAATTCTTTAAGAACAAGGACTATATTCCAAAGCTATTCATAATCGCCCACAGTCATCCACCTTCCGTACCTGGCCCAATACTGTCCATGTAAATTGATTCACTGTCTCCTTCAGAGAGAGATTTGGAGCTGGAAGGGACCTTAGATCTCTTTTAGCCCAACCCCATCATTTGGCAGATGAGAGAACTGAGGATGAGGCAAGTTAAGTTGCACACACACACATATACATATGTATATGTAACATATATATATATGTATATACACAAACACACATGCATACATAAACATATGTGTGGTGTGTGTGTGTGTGTGTGTGTGTGTGTGTGTGTGTATCAGCTGGATGGCACAGTGGCCTGGAATCAGGAAGACTCATCTTCCTTAGTTCCAATCTGGCCTCAGATACTTCCTAGCTGTGTGATTCTGGACAAGTCACTTAACCCTATTTGCCTCAGTTTCCTCATCTGTAAAATGAGCTGGAAAAGAAAACAGCAAACCATGTCAGTATCTTTGCTAAGAAAACCCCAAATGAGGTCATGAAGAGTCAGACATCATTGAAAAATGACCCAACAACAACTATATACACACACATATTTGCATAAAACAACAAACATATATATGTGTATATATATGTGTGTGTGTGTGATACAGTTAATAGCACTTGATTCTTAAATCCAACTACTCTTTTCTCCTATCCCAACACTTGGATTTTTCATGTGGACCATAAGATCATATCAGTAGAGATTGAGGCATTTGCTCAGTAGCCTGGAGGTGAGTTGGTATTATAAATGGGGGTGAAGCTGGAGGTAATAACTGGTCACTAACCTTAACATAGGGTCGCTTCTCAGCTGCCAGAGAGCAGGAGCAGTGGCTGATCCTTCCCCTTTGTTTATAGAGAGGCAGGATGGTCTAATAGAGACAGCCTAGGGCTACAAGTCAGATACCTGGGCTTCTGGTCACAACTTTGTAATGAATGAAGTATGTGACCTTTGGTAAATCATAGGATCACAAGAACATAGACGGAGAGCTGGAAAGGATGTCAGAGGCCATCTAGTTTAACCCTTATTTTACAAATAAGGAAACTCAGGCCCAGGGAGTTTAAATGATTCGCCCATTGTCACACAGGTGTGAGCATTAGAAGGAGAATTTTAAGCCAGGTCCTTTCACTCAGGTCAGTGCTCCTTCAAATGCCTTAACCTCTGCATTCCTTGGTTTCCTCATTTGTGAAGAATAGCTAATAAATACCTACCTTTCCATCCTTTTACTATTTTTGATGATAAATAAGGGGTAATGATATTAAAGATGTTGAAAAGTTTTAAAACCTATGCAAATCTAGAAGTAGGCAGAGACTGACTAAAATGTTCATACCCTTTGAAGCATAGTGCCTAGGCGTATACCTCAAGGAGGTCGATGATCAAAAAAGGCCCGGTATTTCACAAAATATTTATAGTAGCAAAGAACTAGAAACCAAGTAGATGTTCATTAACTGGGAAATAGCCACACAAACTGTGGTACAAGAATGTAAATGGAACATTCCTGTGCTTGATGAAATGATGAAATGTGACAAATACTGAGGAGCATGGGAAGACTTATAGGAACTGATGCAAAATGAAATAAGTCAGTATATGCAATATGTTATAATATGATGCAATATATTTCAAAACAATCAACTAAGTGCTATGAATTTTGTGTGATCAAACATGGCCCTGAAGAAGAGATAAGAGAGGGTATTACATCCCACTTATTTGCAGAGGTGGGGTACTTTGTGTGTAGAATACTGTATGTAATATAAAAATTTAAAATATCTTGACCAAAATAACTTAGAAGGGAAACTGATTTTGGGACATTTTTTAAAAGTAGTTTAGGCTTAACTCAAATTGTATTTCAGTGAAGTACTGTTCCCTGCTGCAACTGGAAACAGCTTCTCAGATGGGCAGATGTTGTGTGTGTTTTGAGGGAACAAAGTAGCCCCTTCAGTTAGTCCAATAATTTCTTCTGTCTCTGCCTTCCACATTATCGTTCTGCAATGTAACTTATAAATAGAAGCAGGTAGCCACCAATCAGACAAATTATAGCAGAGAGAAAAGTCAGACTGAGAGGCTATGAGGGTATAGGAGACATGGCAAGTCAGTGATTACCACCCTCTATTAAACTCCTCAGTCTTCTTGGCAAGGCCAGAATTTGACATGGGGGACATGATACACAGGTCACCTCGTTTTCCAATTCATATCAGCTGTTCATTGGTTTCCACAAAGCTGCACATCTCAAGTCTCTACTGCGTGAGTCACCTGGTATTTCTGACACATAATTTACAATAACATCTGAGGGAGAACAGCAGGCCAGGGTGGGTGTAAAGTACAGTTAGGGCTCAAATGAGAGACAGATGAAAAGTTTGGTTTTTCTCTTTTGTGAAATTAAATACAATTATTGCCTCCAACATCCTCATTATAATCATGTATTGAGCAGGAGGGAGTAAAGATCAGGAGAAAGATGAATTACCACACGTCATTTTTTAAAAAGCTTTATTATATTAAGGTGTTTTTTTTTAAATGAAAGCAACCCATATGGCTACAATCCCATTGCTCATGCAAAAGAGATTGTTCCTTTTCCTGACTCTTTGCTCTTGCTTTTTTCTTCTCTTTTATTCAGCACATGTATGTAAAAGCTTGGAAGAAGGTGTTTTACTTTTTAATTCTTGAAGGAACATTTCCATTTGTTCAAGAAGCCAGGATCAATTCTGTACTTCACTGGGCTAATGCTGTTATTAAATTTTCATAGGATGTCGTGTTTTGATGGCTGATGCACGTGGAATCTGCTGGCACCCAAGTATAAAAAAGAATTTTGGAAAAGCTTAATTGTATGATTCTCTTCCCCCACCCCCACCCCTTTTTTTTGCCTCCAGCTCATTTCTCAGCAAATGAAAGTGAAATGTCAAAATTGAGAGAAAGGGCATCAGCATGTCTGCCATGATGCCTTTTGCTTTGAAAAGGCACCTGGGAGAAAGAGACCTTCAATTACGCAGTGGAGAATGGAAACTGCTGAGCCAAGTCACATTTTGCTCCTTCTAAACTGAATCCACCAAGAAAACTTGGGATGATTTTAAATAAAAATCTTATCAAATGCTGTAAGGTGGGAAGGAAGAGAGAACAGAGACAGTACTTGCTTTTTTTTCCTTTTGTTTCATCTAGGGAATGTTCTCCTTGAATTTAAATTACAAAGAGCTCAATTAAGACATTTGGAAATATACTGGACTCAATGTCAGTAGACCTGGGTTCTAGACCTTCTGGGTAAAGTAACTATCCCAAATTCACACTGCCAGTTGGTGGCAGAACATGGACCACAGTGTTAGAATATTAGGGTTGGAAAGGATCTCAAAGCTCATACACCTTGAACCTGATTAGGAAATTACCTACAACATCCTCTGCCTTTGTATCTCTGATACATAACATAGTCATCAGCAAGCATTTATTAAACACCTAAGTGGATAGAGTGCCAGGCCGGGAGTCAGGAAGATGAGTCTTCTTGAGTTCAAATCTGGCCTCAGATACTTCCCTGTGACCCTGGGCAAATCATCTAACCCTGTTTGCCTCAGTTGCCTCATTTGTAAAATGAGCTGGAGAAGGAAATGGCAAACCACTCCCGTGTCTTTGCCAAGAAAACCCCAGAGTGGGTCACAAAGAGTCGGACATCATGGAAAAACGACTAAACAACAACAATGTATCAGGCACTGTGCTAAGTGCTAGGGATAAAAAAAAAATTTTTTTAATTTTAAAAAAAGGTAAAAGACAAACAAGTGAACCAAAAACCCAGTCCTTTCTCTCAAGAAGCTCACACTCTAATGGGAAAGACAGCATGAAAACGATTATGTATAATAAACAAGCTATGGGTAGGATAAAATGGAGATAATCAGTTGAGGGAAACCTCTAGCATGCAGAGGTGTCCTGGAGCCAGCTCAAACTGACTCAGGAGAATAAATTGTTAAATTTTCAGCATAAGTATTTACATCTCAGAAATCAGCAAATGCTACAAATCAAGACCTTATTTATTTTTATTGTCTAGACTTTTAGAAACCATGTCATGTGTACATTTTTTGAAGTGGTAGGGAGAGCTGGTTGTTAAACATTTACCAACACACCCCAGATTAAGGTGTTGGAAAAGATTTCTAGCAGAAAGTAGTATTTTAGCTGGGATATGAAGAAAGTCAGAAGACGGGGATTAGGACCGAGAGAATTCCAGGGATAGTGTACAATGAAAATGCACAGAGATAGAAGAGAATCTGAGTGGGTTTTGGAGTGTGTTCTTTCCATTGCATCATGCTTCCCTTCAAGGCTCAGACAGGCTCAGCATTCTAGGCTCAGATTCCTTTTGAGCAAATACTTCTTGGGATCCCAAGTAGCAGCAAAAGGAAAATCTGCCATGAAGGGAGTTTATAGAGAGAATTTATGCAATTAAGGCCCAGGCAAAACAAGAAAACTATTTCCATAGTTGGCATTGGGAAATGGAGTACTTTGTTTGGATTTTCATTAGCATCAACAAATATTAATTCAATTTAATTCAGCAAATATTTGGGAGGTACCTACTATATGAAGAACACTATACTAAGCTCAGGAGGAGATAGAAAGTATAATCAAGACATATTCGCTGTCTTCCATGGTGCTTACAGTCTAGTTGGGAATAGAAATATAACACTTCAATTCTTCATTGGATCTATACTCTCATTAGTGTGGGTATTGCCTCCATTGGTGCAGACTGAAAACAATTCTAACTTTCTCATCCTGTGGAATTCTTTCTCATATTCTCCCATTGATTCTCCATAGATTATACACCCAATATTTGGAGGCCTTCCTAAAGGTCTTTTTACATTTTGTGGAAATCAACGTAGCACTTGGACTGTCCATTTATATTTTCTCAATCTTACAGTGTGACTAGCCAGGATCCTTTTCTAATGATAAATTACTTTGATGGAACATTTCCCTTATGCTGTTTCTTGAGTAAAATCCACCACTGGAGATGGGTTGGTCTATGTGGGCCTAGTATGTGTATCTCCATTGAACTTTGGATCATCCACAATTCATATTTTTTGGAAGAGGGGTTCTCAAACTTGTGATCTCAGGACTCCTTTATACTCTTAAAATTTTTGAGTACCTCCAAAAAGTTCCTGTTTACATGGATTATTGCTATTGACATCTACCATATTATAAATTTAAATGCATTAGCATTATTATAAAAATAATTTTTACCTCAAAGACTCCTTGAAAGGACATCGGAGACTCCCAAGGGTCCTTGGACCATACTTTGAGAACTGCTCCTTTGGAGACTGTGATATTCTGAGATTTGTAACCACACAGCATTAAGGGGGTAATTTGTTGTTGTTGTTAAAATGGGGAGTTTTTGTGCTATATATTTTATGCTATTTTATGCAAATATTTTATGCAATTGTTAAAGACACTGTGCGTCTTCCTGAATGCAGTTCATCCCAGACTATTCAATTCTGGACCCAACTCACTGTCCATCTGCAGTGCCTGTGTCAGGAATATGCACTAATAAACTATCTCACTGTACTGCCTGCGCATCTGGCTACAGACATTTTTCAAACTTATGGATTTTCTATATGTGTTATTATAGTAATTTTTAAAAATATAGGTATCATTGAGCAATCCTTTAATACAAGCAACACAATGTGGTTTACAAGAAGGAGCATTTGGGGATCTCTACTTTGTATAAGGAATTCCTCTCCCATTTGAACCTTGGGTAGGACATCCTCCATGATGGTGGCAAATACCTTTGGTGAACATACAGGCCTGGATCTTCTTTCCTAGAGAAGAGCCATAACAGTTAAGGGTAATGCTATTTTAGAATGCAAACTCATTTGTAAAACACTACAGTAGAGCACTATTATTTTGTGAAATGGCCAAAAAAAAAAAGCAATGGGAATGAAAACAAATATTCAGAAAATTTGACAAGACCTCACTAAAACTCACCATCCCAAGAACATCTATAGATGAAACTGGCTGGAAGACAGTAAACAGAAAGAAAATAGAACATATTTGTTAACATTTTATAGCAATCTATTCTGATTAACAGGAAGAGTGTAGCTGCCATATTTGGACCCTAATGCTTCAGGCCCCAGTGTACAATGCAAAAAGATCAAAATGCCACCTAAAAATCAAAATCAAGAAGAAGGATTAGATGAGACCAAGAACAATCCAAGGAAATTCATGCTGGAGAAGACACAATCTGGAAGAAACTGAAGGACTATATGATAAGGTATCTCACAGAGGGAAAGATACCAACAAAAAGAATGGAAAAAAATCCCATCACCACTCTCTTCCTTAAACGCAACTAGCCTAATATTAAGAATGCATGCGTAGATCCGATTAGATAAGTAACCTGCTCAAAAGTCTTCAATGGCTGGTGTTTACCTGCCGATTGAAATTCAAACTCCTTTATGTGACTTTCAAGGCCCTCCAGTACTGGGGTCACCCTATGTTTACAGCCTCATCTCATACTATACATTGTTATTTCAGTCATGTCCAACCTTTTGTGACCCGATTTTGGGATTTCCTTGGCAAAGATTCTGGAGTATTTTGCCATTTCCTTCTCTAGCTCATTTTACAGATGAGGGAACTGAGGTAAACAGGATTGAGTGACTTGCCCAGGATCACACAGCTAGTAAGTGTCTGAGGCCAGATTTGAACTCATGAAGATGAATCTTTCTGGTTCTAAGCCCAGTGCTCTACCCACTGTGCCACCTAGCTACCATATACTATGACATGATCAGGTTAGGTTCTCACCCATTTCCATCAAGGGCAGCCTTGATCCAGAGAGCGTTCTTCGAGTGGAATGTATTTTAGGCCCTGTATTAGGACCAATTTTTGTGGTGGCCTTATTATGAGGATGGGTAATACATGGAGGAAAACCTCTTACTGGGAACATTTTGTACTGAGGGACAGAGGTTTCCTTTGGTACTAATATGTGACACCATCAGTTGTTGAATTCTGTCAGATCTGTCAGGATGAGTTCTGTGCCGGCTGCGCCGTGCACTCTCCTCCTATAAGGAGCAGGCTGCCAGCGTCATACTTACCAGTCTTCGGTCCTCAACCGGATAAACACAGAGACGAGCCTACCAGGAGGTGCCAACACCTGAGCTTTATTCAGAGGCCATCACAGCAAGGCCAAGCAGGAAGGCCAGAGCAACAGAGCAGGAGCAAAGAGAGCGTGCACTCCTGACCGCGACCGTTCCTAAGTACCTACTTAGCCCCTCCTCCTCAGCCTGCCTACTAGTCAATGATTGTAGGGTCAGATACCGGAAGGGGATGTCTGAGTTTAGTGCACCAAGGGAGAGGAACTGATGCAGGAGGCTAGGACCAGATACAGGAAGGAGGCGTCTGGTATTAGTGCATAGACAAAGAGTACGTGACCTAGGAAGTCAGGCCCAGATACCGGGAGGAGGCGTCTGGGGTCAGTGCTACACAAAGGGAAGGTACGTGACCCAGGAAGTCAGGAAGGACACAGGAAGGAGGCGTCTGGGGTTGACGTTGTATATAGGGAGGGGACTAAGCAAAGGGAACTCATCCTCTGCAGTCCCACTCCCACGTGGCACAGCCCCCTGCCTCAGGAGCATGTGCTCTGCTACTTCCTTGTATCCTGATCCTTCCCCAGCTTATCTCACATAGCACTGCCCACTGCCTCAGGGCTTCTCTGTATCCAGCCCATCCCAGTTCACCACAACTCCACCTACCACAGCCCCTGCCTCGGTTATTTCCAAATACCCAGATCTTACCCCAATCTTGCCACAACCCCCACTTGGCAGTAGCCAACATCAGACAGTCCCTCACAGAGTTCCATCCAAATAGAGGAGAAAGATTCTTCACCAACCCCTTGTCCTGTGCATCTCTGAGTGACTACATTCTGTAGTGACAATAGGCTCTAAATTGGGTGTCTCAATGTCCAGGTGTGTATATCCATTGAGCAATGCCTCATAAATGGCATTTTGTGTGAGAGTAATCCAGCATAATTATGACTATATTATGAGTCATACTAATGATGCTTAAATGTTTTATATTATGGAATGCTTTAGTAGCTTATCATTCTTAGAAAAATCTCACTAGCCAATGTCCTCAGGCAGAGTCAGTTGCCCTTTTCGCACTTCTACATTTTTGAGTTTGGCTAAGTAGAGCGAGATAGAGGAACACCCCCCCATCCCCCAAGTATACTGTCATCATAGGAGGATGACCCAACAAGTTCTAATTCTCCTCCCAGTACCAGGAAGAGGATTAGTCTTACCTGTATGTGGAAGAGGCAGTTTATATGGTATGATTTGAGAGGAAGGGTCTCAGAAAAAATACCCCTACCTCTAGTTCTGCCACAATAATATATGAAATGTCTACAAAGCCACTATTAAACAGCTAGGCACTGAAGACCCCTGCTAAAACATAAGTGTTACCCAAAGCCCTGATAAAAAAAAATTGGAAATATAACAAGTAAATGTTAGCAGAGCAAAGATTCTCAGGAAAGGTTGGAAACTTGGAAAAAACAGGTTAGAGTGGGGTCGACCGGGTTTAGGGTGGGTCTATAGAAGACTGAATTGTTATACAAAAGGAAGACAGTGTGGGGGTAGTCTGTGGATTCTTGTACTAGTCCTGCTCTGAGACTTGTGCCTTTGCTCTCACCCCATCTTATCTTCTTCAGGTCATTCCTTCTGCCTCATCTTCAATGTCTCCATTTTTGCCAGCTCTTTCACCACTGTGTACATTCTAAACTCTAGTCCATCCTTTAAAGTTAAACAAAAACAAAACAAAACAAAACTTTTCTTTAACCATACCATCTAATCAAACTCTCATCCTAAACCTCTCTTTATTTTCACAGTCAAAGCCCTAGAAGGAATCCTCTAACATCACTGCTTCTACTTCTTTATACCTTATTTCTCACCCTTTGCTATCTGACTTTGAACCATCACTCAAATGAACTTAGTGATACTATTGGTCTCCATCTCCTAGACACTCGCTCTAACTTTCATTTTCAGGACAATATTCTCTCATTTGTCTTTCCAGTCTTCTTCTCTTAAGTCTATTTTTGGGGGTTGTTGGTAATGACTTTCCTAGTGCTCCCAAACCATACCACAGAGCATCTGTCTGCCAATCTTTCCTCTTCATAGCTAGGAGGCTAGTCCTTCTCAAGAATCATGGGCAAATCCAGTGCAGCATGAAGACATCAAAGGTCTGAAAGCAGAGAAGTCATATCATTTTGAGAAGGAAGGGAGGAGGGGGAAAAGAGAAAGAGGAGAAGTGGAAAGGGAAGAGTGTCAGAAACAAATTTCATCAACTTCCAATTTCCCCCAAAGTGAATCTTGTGTTTTATAACTCCTATTGGAGTTTCACTTATGAATGGCTAATTTGGCATAATGGGTTTCTTTTTTAAAGGATTTTTTTGAACCTCTGAGCTTCTGTGTCTTATTCCTATCTTCACATCCCTTAATCTGACCCCCTGCAGGGAGTCTGTCAAAGAAAGCTATAGTTTTCTGCCTTAAACAAAGGAGAACTTTACACCATGTAAGAAAGCTATCTGGGGTTGTATGTAGCCAAGACTGGCTACCAGGCCTGATTATTTCTTTAAAAAGTAAAAGAAAAGCTCTCTCTCTCTGCTTCTGTGCTAAGCCAGACTTCCTTTTTGAATGCTTAGCATAAGTTCAATAAGGACTGCTAGAATATGAAATGACATTTCTAGGACATGCTGTCATCTTAACTGATTTTTGCTTAACAACATTAGTAATTCTTATTGCTGCTACTTCTTTTTATCATGATGAGCACTTTGAATGGATTTAAGTGGTCAAAATTTTTCTGATGCAGAGTGTCCCAAGTGGTAATGCAGAGCTGCAACTGACTGAGGTTCTTTTCTAGGCTGACTAGGTCAAATCTCTGAGCAAGACTGGGCTTATAAGAAGGTGAAATAGGTAGTCACAGGTGGCATGATTCCAGGAGCCCAATGAGTTCATAGATTGTAAAATCATAATATCATAGATCTGAAACTGGAAGGGACCTTAGAGGTCTTCAAGTCTGGAGCCCACATTTTATAGGTTAGGAAACTGAGACTCAGAGAGTCTGACTTGCTCATAGACAGTATCTGAGGAAGGATCCAGTCTCCAAATCTAGCTCTTCATTTATTGTTCCATGCTGTCTCTGAGAAGTAAAATCATAGGATATAAGGATTGGTACAGATCCAGAATTGAAAACGAATTCACAGTGCAATACCCCTGACAAGGCTGAGGAAACTCCTTCCACTTTTTGACAGTTCTAATCTTGTGTTCAAATATCTCTCCCCAAATCTCAATTTAATAAACATTTATTAAGTGCTAGGCACTGGAGATACAAAAACAAAAATGAAATAGCCCCTGTCCTCAAGGAGCTTACATTCTATTGGGGATACATCATGTTTATAAATAAATATAGTCCAAGGAAAAGGAGAACAATAAAAATTGGAGCAGGGGAGAGGATCAGGGAAGCTTTAAGGAGGAGGTGACATTTAAACTGAGCTTTGAAGGAAAGAATTGTGAGTGGTGGAGATGAAGAGGGCATGCATTCCAGGACTGGAAAACAGCCTGGTGATGATACCTAAAATTCAAAATTCAAGACTTGGTTTAAAGCATCTATAATGTCCCTCTTTGCTCTAAATCCTATGAAACTATTAATTGTTCTGTACATCTTTCCCTCCTTCTTGCTACCTGCTGTGCCATCTTGGAGAGAACTCCACCCTAGGTTTACAAAGGTCTCATTCTCTTTATTGGTCTCACTCACCTGCCTAAGATACTATTTCAGGAGGGACCCCAATAATGCTCCACTCTACTACTGCCTCCACTTCTGGGACATCTTTGACTTTTCCTTATCACCCTTTTTGCCTCCATCCCTACCCTTCCTCTTCCTTTCTTGCCCCACTTCAAGCTCCTCTTCATGTGTTCTTTTCTCCCATTAGAATGCAAGGTCCTTGAGGGGAGGAACTGGCTTACTTAAGTATTTCTATTGCTAGTGCTTAGTACAGTGTCTTGTCCATAATAAGTGCTTAATAACTATTCTATCTATGCCCCCAATTGTATGCTGTTAAAAGGCAAATACTCTTGAGGATGTTCCCCACATGAAGTTATTATAGGCCACTATTTCCTTAGTATGAATGTATCTATTACATTTCTAAATGACTGTTTTCAGAGAATAATTTTAGCCAGAAAAAAATAGAAATCAGTGAATTTCTTTAGGGGGAAGAGTAATGAGAGAGGCAATGAGCAACAAGAGGAAAAAAAAAACCCAGACATTAAGAAGTGTGGGAGGAGATGGCAAAGAGAAATAGAAGACCATTTCACTAACTTCAGAGGGCTGACCTTGCCTTCAGGGTTTGCTCTGCAATGTAGTATCAAAGACTAGTTATCAAATAACATGAAATATATGTATATATGTATACATTTACATATATGTCATTATCTGCAATATGGATTATATATCATGTTTTATGCATATATAATTATATGATATATGCAATTTATTATATATGTATATAATTAATTTCAAGTATACAATGCAGGGCAGCCATCTTAAAGGTGTTAAAAGGGTTCCTTACTCATCCTCATGTTGGCAGTCAAATCAATCAATCAAGAAGAATATCAACAACCATTTATTAACTGCTTCCTGTGTTGTTAGGCACTGAGCTAAGTGCTAGGAATACACAGAAAAAATATTACTTGTCCTCAAGGAGCTTACATTCTAATGGAGGAGACCACATATATAAATCAGAATATACAAAATAAATAGAGGAGATAGAAGGTAACCTTAGAGGGGATGACACTAGCAGTTGAAAGGATCATTGGAGGAAGTTGTACTTGAGCTGTACCTTAAAGGAAGCCAAGGATTCTAAGAGTTGGAAGTTAGGAGGAGGGAGAGGATTCCAAACCCAAAAAAAGCTCTTCTAGCAAGGATGATGAAGGTATTGACATCTGAAATGAAGGCCAAAGCAATCCAGGTTTCTTCCTCTGGAGGAAGAAAAGTGGTAGAGTAAGTAGGGGAAATGGCTAACTTGCATGACCTCTACTTCCTGGAAGCATTGAGTAAAGAAGAGGGAAGTGGTGGGCACTGTCCAGCACTAAGCACACCAATCAAGGAGCTCCCCCAGAGGTCAGGGTGGATGAAGATAGAAGGGGAACATAGGAGTAAGAGTTTGATGGTTTTGGCACAAGACTTGAAATGGCCTTTGCATTCCTCAAGGGCATGGTGGCAAATCTATCACAGTACAAAGCACCTCAGATTCCATATCCACACTCCAGTGGCTTAGTGTCATCATCTTTATATAGGATAGATACCACATTCCACATGTGCATACAGAATTTGGTGACTGTCTGCGTAGAATACTATGTCAAGATGGACCACAGTAATTCTCTACTTCACTCTTGACTCCACTAACTCCTGGACTTCTTTGACTCTTCCTTACCAGTCATTTTGCCTCCTTCCTTACCCTTTCCCCTCCTTTCCCAGCCCCCTTCAAGTGCTTCTTTATGTGTTCTCTTGAGTTTATGTAAGAGTTCTAAGAGGAAGCAAGTAGACTAAATTTCAAGAGTTAATCTGCAAGCTGAGTTGAATTTAGGGCCCCTGGGTATTCTCCCTTTTTCTGGAGAGAGAGATCTCCTTCTCTAGCATTTCCCATTTCCTTGTTGATCCTCTCCAATTGTTTTGCCCCTGATTTCCTGATCTCAATTCTCCTTTGTTGCCTGTGTTCCCCTCCAGATCCTAATCATGTTTCCCCGCTCCACTTGGACTCTTGACACCCAATGTATTTTTGTTTCTAAGCTTGAGCTTTTGCTTTTTGCCATATTTCACTATTGATTGAGCCCTCTAATTGAAATGGCTTGCAACACTGCTCAAGGAGTAAGTTGTATCCTGACTTGTCAGGAAATGAAAGGCAGTATGGTGTAGTAGATAAAGAGCTGGCCTTAAAGCCAAGAAACTCAAGTTCAAGCCTAGCCTCTGAACCATGCTGGTTGTGTGACCCTGGGAAAGACATTTAACCTCTCAGTGCTCCAGGCAAGTGTCTAAGACCAAGTTGTAGAGAAGGTGCTGACCTGCATGGATAGAGAGAGTTCACTTATCTTGTGGTTCCCTATATTGATGAAATCTCCGGTCTGATCCCTATCTGTCCCTATGTCAGGAAATGAACAAGCAGTTATGAGAGAGAGCTAACTTGAGAATTTGATAAGTGAATTTAGTCTTAAACCCAAAGACCCCAGCTTCTGGGATAAGAACTCACTCCTTGACAAAAACTGCTGGGAAAACTGAAAAAGAGTATGGTAGAAACTAGGCACAGGTCAAAACCTCACGCCATATACCAAAATAGTCAAAATGGGTTCATGATTTAGATATAAAGGCTGATACTGTAAGCAAACTGGGAGAGCAAGGAATAGTTTATCTATCAGATTTATGGAGAACAGAAGAATTCATGACCAAACAGGAGATAGAGAACATTACCAAATGCAAAATGGATAACTTTGATTATACTAAATTGAAAAGTTTTTGCACAAATAAGTGAATTTAGTCTTACAGATGAATGTGAAATACTTTCTGACCCAGGGACATTTCTCACCTGACTGGCCAATACTCAGGCTGCTCAGCCTTTGCTAGATGGAGACAACTACAGCAATAAACAGCAACCAACCACCACCATCTCTTTTGTGATGTTCTAATAGCGTTAGCCTCTGGGCATGTGTCTGTACATTAAGAGCAGTTAAAGGCTAGATGAAGGATCCCTGTTTGCTGTTGTAGGATCTAGATTTTGACTCTGAAACAGGAAAACATAATAATCAAACACTTTTAGTTTTTGGTGAGGATAAACAGAAAAAAAAAACCAAACAAACAAAGCCCAACTACAATTTATCTGCCAAAGGTACCAGAAATAATTTCTGTAAGTCAAAAACAACCCTTAGGGATGTCTCTGATCCAAAAAACCAAACAAAATCAACCAACCAACCAACAAAACAAAACTTCTTCATCTATTTAGGGGCTGGGCTAGACTAAGACAAAACTATGAAATTTGTCTTTACTGCTCTCCCACCCATCTCATTTTTCAGGATTTCTCGTTGTCCTCCTGGTATGCCTTTTCTCACTCAGTTCCTTACCCTAGGTCCATTTCCTTAAATTTTTACTCCCAGCTGGTTGCCAATTTATGTCACCTCTCAGGGTCATTTTAATTTTAAAAGAGGACAGAAAAAATCTCTTGGGATCGAATTACAGGAGCTATGATGCATTAGAGTGCTATGTTGTGCCAAGAACCACGGACCTTGCCCCATACCCCACTCTCTCCTAGGTTGTTTGCAAGGCCAGCCCAGCCTAACAGAACTAAAATTGTCTGTTTCAGCACTGACTAAGCAGGACCAAAAGATCCCTCTGGTTTAGTCATGCTTCCTGTGTTCACCCTCAAGTCAACAGATAGTAGTAGGAAGAAAAGAGTGTGATGAAATAGCAAACAGTCCCTTGTATCATTGACTGGATTCCCAAAGGAGTGGAAGTGGGGAGAAATCTCACCAAAGACCATTGCTGAAAGTAGCAATAATTAAGGGCATAATTCAAGGAAATAAAAAGAAGGGCTTAGAATAATTACTACTAGGGAGTGGGGAAAAGGACTATAGCTGGAAGAATTATGAAAAACACAATGGTCATAGGCAATGGGGAAAGCACAGTTGACACACAGTTGACCCACTATTAATAGGGCATTCACTGTGGCGCTGAGGAGCACTATTGTAGAATTGGTAAAGGGAATGAATCAAACGTGTCAAATAATAGAGTAAGCAGGATCAGGTGGAATTTGAAGGTCATTTGAGCCCAAATGTATGAGGAAAACAGTGTGTCATAGTGGAAAAAACACTGGATTTAAAGACAGATGTCTGTGAATTTGAATCCTAGGTTTGTTCCTGACTTATTCATGTGATCTTGAGTGAGTCGTTTTACTTTGTTAAGACTCAGTTTCCTTCATTGTAAAAGAAAGGGATTAGACTAGATGATATCAAAGCAATATGATCCTCTTATTTACATTGATTCTTCCAACCAAGAGCCTAACGCAGAGCCACCTTTGTGAAACAGCTGCTCAAGGTTGGGGTTCTGTGGATAGCTGACTGTGGCCTCAAATAGCCCTATGAACAAACCAAATGAACTAAATAATCACACAGATAGTTATAACATTTGGAAGGGGAATGAGTAAATTAGATCCAGATGACAGAAAGAAAGCTTAGCTAAGTAAATAAATGGGAAAGTGCCATTCAATAGCAGACTTGGAATGTAGCAATTTAGGCAATCTAAATGAAATATGTCAGTAGGATCCTCTGAATGAAAAAAAATTGGATACCTCCTACTATCCTAAACGAACAACATTGTTGACTTGATCCGATCCCTAAAAACCTCCAAGAATCTAAAGCATCCAGGAAGTTCTTTACTCAGCTGAGAAAAAACAGCTTCTGCATGCCTCCCCCAATCCTAAGAATTATCCAAAAGAAAATCTGCTCCCAGCTAGAACATAGATTGACCAAGTGGGTTGAAAGAGTGGGCCAGGGCTTAGAGAGAGGAAAAAATTCTTCAGTTCATCTCTGTGATTCCTACACTAAGGCAGAACTGGAAGCATATGTACTAAGAGACATTCAGTTACAGAGCATTCCATGCTCTCACCTGGCCAATATGCTCACCTTCCCCAGGAAAAAGCCTGGCTAGGAACCCAAAAATGCAATAAAAAAAACTTTATTTGATAACGCATAACATTTTAAAAACATTGAAATCCTTGTTAAACCATGAGGGCTGCTGCTACGGATATGAGTGTTAGTAATCTAAATTAAGGGAGTGTTGAGGGGTGGGGGTGGTTATGGCCTCCATTCAATACCAGAAGATGATCAAAGAAAAAGCTAAGTTCTCTGTGGCTCTCAGAGAAGTGGCTGGTTCTATCTCTTTACCCCTTTGTTGGTGACAGTGCCCTTCTAGTTATTATAGGGGTGTGACCTTTGGAAATTTATCCAATTAAATCTCTTGACTCTGCTCTCATTCAACAGACAACTGTCCTCTTCACTTTTTCCTTGTGTTTCAACACATCCTAATCAGGTCAGCACTACCTAATGGAGTTTACCATCCAAGTATGTCTTGATAGTATACAGTATTTTAGTCATTAACATATATTCAAAAGTAATAAACCAAATATTATAAAATAGATACATCAGGCTATATGCCTTTGCTTCCTCCCAGTCTTGGTCAGCCCTTAAGTGTTCTATAGCCCTGTCCCAAATCTAGGAGGTCCTGGACACAGTTCAGATGCATAGACTCAGCAACCTACCACTGGCAGGTATGTGAGTCTCCCATCTACTTTTTTACTCATGGTTTCCGCAAGGGTCAATGTCAAATCAGCAAGGAGAACTCTTCATCTGGGACACTGAGTCCTCCATTTTCCCACTGTAGGCCTCAGTTATCTCATCTATAAAATGAGAGAATGGGCCTGAATGTTCTGTACAATAAAATGAGATAATGTTTGTAAAGCACTTAGCACAGTGCCTGGCACATAGTAGGTGCTTAATAATACTTGTTCCCTTTCCCTTTCCCTTACCCTAGTAGTATATGATTATAGAACTGAATTAATGAACCAGGACAAATGAGTATATCAGCAACATGTGATACAATCCAGTCAAGAGGAAGTATATCAACCAATAGTTGAACACATCCTCTGTGCTCAGCATTAAGGGAGGCCCTGTTAGGGATGCAAAAGACTTTGAGAAGAGTCCTCACCTCAACGATTGTGCAATTTCCTTAGATGTATAATATCAACATCTAAAACTATTAGAGACAAGCACAAATGGACTATAAGTAAGAGGTCAAAGAAGAAGGAGATGGCCTATCAGGGAAAGCTTTTGGATGGAGTTTACCTTGAACTGAACTTTGGAGAATTTGGAGGACTAAGGATTAGGGTTAGTATAAGATACGTACCTTTTTTGGAGATCTGAGCTATTTGCGTTGGTGGTTTCAAATGTACTTCCAATGGTCAAGTCTCTTATGGGAATGGTAATATATGTCTTAGTCCCCATGTCCCAGTTGCTATGTGTTATTCCTAACAAGGATGGCCATTTCTGTGATCTCCGCTTGTCTGGGCCTTAGTTTTCTCTTGTATAAATTGTAAAATGAAGGGACTGAAATCAATGATCTCTAAGGTCCTTTGCAGTTTTGTTTTGTTTTTAGGTATAATTAACCTTAGATTTAGTTCACTTTATTTTAGAATATTTGGGTTGATATAAAGTAGTACTTAAAATATAATAAACTTATAGGAAGAGGTTATGTCATATGGTTTTCTCATTAGCTTATGTTGTTCTAGATGAATTGCTGGATACTATAGGACCAAGAGTAGGGTAGAAAAGAAACTTTGCCCTGACCTCAAATCCTTTCTTCTCCTCCATTCCGAAAAAGGACCCTGAGTTGGTTTCATTTCCCTTTTCATATCCATCTAATCGCAAACCAGTATGTTGAGCAGTTATGTGTCTTCCTGACATCCATCAACACAATTCTGTGTGGTTCTCCTCCCTGGCTCACATCTGTGAAAAGTCCACAATGCTCACAGGGCTTGAGTTCCACTCCAGAAAATGACAAAAAGGGCAGAAAGGAAGCAGAGAGGCTCAAACAAAAATTATTGTTAAAGATCAATGACTCACTCTGTGGGCTACAGAGAGCCCTGAGATACTCTGGTTAAAGAATGCAAAAATTCTGACACTAAGGAGGATTGCCTTTTGTCTTCTTAGATGTCCTTGGCTGAAGAGTTTTCTTTCTAAAAGTTTCACACCTGGTATGTGTCAAATTTGTCAGCAAGGTTATCATATGGGTTTTGTAGTTGAACTCTTTCTAGTGCTTGGGGATTTGAAGGCATGATAGCTATAATCTGAGGCTCACTATTGATGGCTTCACATCTAGAATCTATCACTGGCACAACAATGCAGAATTCAGTCACAGTGAAAATGAGCATCACTGATAAAATGCCATTGATATATCTTGAATACATAATTCTTTGTTGAAAAAATAAGGAATTGTTTATTAATTAAGAAGCTGAGGGCTGAGAGGATGTTCATGGCCACACTGCTTTGGACCACAGTTTTTGTGCCTTTTTTCCCAGCTGCTACTAAAAGGGATCCAGAAATCATAAACAACAATGTTCCCCAGAAGGGACACCCATTGAATATGTCAAAGAACATTTGACATGGTAACAGGCACAAAATTATTCCAAGGCCAAGGTCATCACACTGAGCAGGATTTGGGTGACCCCAGTGACTATGGGTTCTCACTTCAGGAATTTCTTCTGGGAGGGGGGTGCTTCAGGTTGAAAGCAAGATGCCAGCATCCCAGGCTGTCCAGGCTGTTGGAATGTGGTACCCTACTGAGGAGCCATCAAGCTCTATAACTACCATCTCATTAGACATGGTTCTCCTAGTTGCTTCTCTCAGAGTTAAACCCCTTTGCAGTTCTAAGTCTTAGGATGCTATGATCAGACCAGAAGACAAAATAATTTTTTTCTTTTTTGGCCCAGGATTTAACTTATACTTTCTGCAATGGTCTAGACAGTAGGACTGGCCTAATGCCCTTGGAATTTGTCTAATGGCCTGACATAACAGGAATGTGCTTGGTCTATGTTGTGGAGGTAGATCATAGATTTGGAGGTGAAAAGGACTTCAGAAATCCTGAGTTTCCTCTTTTATGGTCCAGACTTACGGAAAAGTTTTTTTGTGTTTTTTTTTCTTGTTTTTGCCATGTATTCATGCATACCATGTGTCACTCAAAAAAGAACCTGTTTTCTGATGATGCTGGAAGATTGACCAATCAGATCCATCTGCGTGCCAAATCTCCTACCAGATGAGATACTCTCCAAAAATTTCCCTTGACCTGTTAATATATCCACACATCCTGCAGTTGTAGCTAATGAATTAGAACCTGAGTGCTTGGGGTTATAAATTCCATTGAATTCATTCCATTTTGCCTCTGAATACTAGCTCCACAGTAAGTTTACAGGTGAACAAAGTCCAGAACAAACATGGCACATGGATCTTTTGGTGGCTTCTAACAGCACCCTCCGAAAAAGTCCAAGGGTAGATCAAGCCTCCGGCCAAGCCATGATTTTATCTTATGGAGTTCTTCTGCCACCTGCTGACACAATGACTTCATTACAGCTCCCAATAGATTTATTTGCCACATTTACTATTTTCTTTTCCCAAAGTAACTACGAGTACACAGAAAGGAAGTGTGATTTAAATACTTTTAATAAATTAAAGTGGAATGAGGAGGACATTGATTAAATTAATTTTTATTTTTGTTATTTTGTTAAATTGTATATGTAAATATGTTTGGAGCCAAACCTGTAATTTCACTAGTGTGTAAAATTCCTAGTATGGAATCTACCTCCACAAATGCAGATTAGCAATTTTTCTATAGCATATGGTCTGGTGAATATTCCTTAAGTACCTACTACGTGCCAGGTTGGGATTACAAAGGAAGGCCAAAAATAGTCCTTGTTTTCAAGTAGTTCGTAGACAAATGGGGGAGACAACATGCAAACATCTATGTGCAAATAGGTCACATACAGGATGAATTGGAGACAGTCACAGAAGGAAGGCCCTAATGAGGGCCTTTTAATAAGGATTAATAAGGATGGGGAAAGCTTCTTGTTGGAGGTGGGATTTTAACGGGGTTTGAAGGAAACCAGTGATACAGATGTATACAGATGTACACAGTTATACAGATGTTACTGTTTCCAAAGCTGCACTCCATCCACTATGCCAAAGATTTCTTTTCAGCACAAAAATTGTTCAGATCACAAGGTTTTATTTGCGGCTTCCTTCTTATGTTGTTTGTTAATTTTTTGTTTGCTAATACTGTGATTGTTTGTAGCGCATTTTAAAAATTGTTACCATTGGTCAATAACATTTTGAAAAAGATAGTCTTGGGGGCAGCTAGATGGTGCAGTGGATAGAGCACTGGCCCTGGAGTCAGGAGGACCTGAGTTTAAATCTGGCCTCAGACACATAACACTCATTAGCTGTGTGACTCTGGACAAGTCACTTAACCCCAATTGCCTCACCAAAAAAAAAAAAAGATAGTCTTTCTGTGGGTATTCTCTCTGAATATGAATGATTGATTATTTAATTAAGGAATTGAGACTATAAAGAATTGTGTGTTTGTTTTTAAAAACAAACTCTACAAAGTAGCTCACATTGACAAAGGGGTCTCCCCACAACAACCATATGAAATAGGTGGTACTGAAAATTGTGACCTCCAATTTACATCCAAGGAAACTGAGGCCCACAGATAAGTGACCTGCTCAGTCATATGGCAACTAAACAATGGAGCTAGGACTCAAACCCTGATCTTTTGTCACCAATGCTAGCATCACTTTCACTATTCCACATTAATCACAGCAAATAATGCCCAAATAAAGCCATATGTGGTTATTTGTTCATCAGACTCTGGCTTCAGATTCAAAACCAATCTTTCTCTCAAATACAAATGACAAAAAGTAATAAAAATAGTGCACTTTCATTTTCTCTTAAGGCATTGAACACCACATTCTGTGCATAGGTGTTTAATACATTTATTGGACTGAATTCATCACATTCAGCATGATTTCACTTGTCTGGGGGGCAGAAACAAGGATGCGAGGCAAGTTCATACGGTTAAATGAAGAATGGTCAGGAACAGAAGAGGAGGTGAGGAAAGTGAGGAGTAATCCAGCAGGGTTATAGATTTAGAGCTACAAGGGACTTTAGGGACCATCTAGTACAATCTTTTAATTATAGATGAAGAAACTAAACCCCAGAGAGATTAAGGGACTTGTCCAAGTTTACACATGCAGTGTAAAGCTGGTGCTCTTTGCTTGCTGCCAGGATCAAATATAAAATCTGGTTTGGCATTCAAAGCCCTTCATAACCTGGACTCTTCCTGCTTTTCTAGTCAAATTATACCTTGTTCAGTAATATCCAACTCTTTGTGACCCCACAGATCATACTGTCCATGGGGTTTTCTTGGCAAAGATACTGGAGTGTTTTACCATTTCCTCCTCCAGTGGATTAAGACAAACAGAGGTTAAGTGACTTGCCCAGGGTCACACAGCTAGTTGGTGTCTAAGGCTGGATTTGAACTCAGATCTTCCTGACTCCAATCCCAGCACTCTATCCACTGAGCCACCTAGCTGCCTCCTTACAATTGCCCCTTCCTCTGTGATCCAATACCATGGTTTTCCTTGCTGATTCTCCCACATGATGCCATCTCTTGACTCAATATTTTCACTGGCTGTTTCCCTTCTCATCTTTTCTTTCTGGCTTCCCCGTCTTCTTTCAAGTGTCAGCTAAAGTCCCATCCTCTACAAAAACCCTTTCTCAATCCTCCTTAATCTCAGTGCCTTCCCCAAGTTGATCCGGTATCTAGCTTGTTTGCATATTGTCTCCCCTATTTAATTGTGAGTTCCTTGTGAGCAGGGACTGCTGGTTTTTTGTTTTTTGGGGTTTTTTTTTTTTTTAGGTTTTATTGCCTTTTTTTGTATCCCCAGGGATTAGCACAGTGCCTGGCATACAGAAGATACTTAATAAATGCTGGTTGACTACATGCTAGTTGACTGTCTTTCAGCTGAATGACGAGATAACAAAAAAAAATTCCCATGGAACAAACTCTTAAGCTGCTAGCTTTAAAATACGATGTAAATGGTAGAGAAGGAAGTTCACCAAAATGAAAACGTCATACTGCTTTGCCATATATTCTATTACACAGTCCACTGGTCTAAATTTATGATTCAATAAATACTATACCTTGCTTTGTGGATTAATCACAAAGCAGAACTCCCAGATTCCAAGCAGGAACCTACAAGTTAAATGTCCCTGAATAAACCGATAACTTAAGTATTTGTCATAATTAAGCATAAATGATCAACTTCAGTCCTATTACTACTGTCAAGTTGGGAACCAGGCACATTTTAGAAGACTAATTTCACTATCTCCTTGTGGTGGCTTTCATCAACTATAGCATGAATTTTGTCCAAGAAAAAGAGGTAAAACTAGTACAAGTTTGACTGAAGGTATAGTGTTTCTAGGCATGATTTTCCTTGGCTCATTTGAGCTTATTTCCTTCAAATCTCTCCTCAATCTGGACAGTGATTAAATATCATGTGATGCAATAACAGCAATATTTTAAGATGATAACTGTGAATGACTTGGTTATTCTCAGCAATACAATGCTCCAAGAAGACTCTGAAGCATTTATGATGAAAAATGCCATCCATCCCCCAGAGAAACAACTGATGGTGTCTGAATACAGATTGAAGCATGTTTTTTTTTAACTTTCTTCCTTTTTCCTGTTTTTTTTTGGGGGGGGTGGTCTATGTTTTCTTTTACAACATAATTAATATGGAAATATGTTTTGCATGACTTCACATGTATAACCTATATCAAATTGCTTACTTTCTCAAGGAAGGGGGACAGGAGCAGGGGAGGCAGAGAATTTGGAACTCAAAATTTTCAAAATGAATGTTAAAACTATCTTTACATGTAATTGGGGAAAAAATAAAATACTAAATAAATAATTTTTAAAATCATATGATGATTGAACATGTATAACCTATATAAAATTGCCCTCAATCCCTTTCCTAGCTCTCTTCTGTTTTCCCTTCTCACCTCTACCCCATTCCTGGATCCATTATTGAATTCCTTTCTTCTACTTCTCATATGCTTCATTTTGTCTCACTTTAAGTGTCTAGGAAGGAGCTTTGCACTCTGTAGGTGCTTATTGAATGTTTATTGAATTGAATTTAGTTGCATTGCACTAATTAAAAGCCTGCTACATGCCAGCGACTATGCTAAGTGCTTCACAAATATTATTTTATCCTCGCAACAACCCTGGGAACTAGGTGCTGTTTTTAACCCCATTTTATAGATGGGGAAACTGAGACAAACAGAAAAAAGTTAAATGACTAGCCCAGGGTGACACAGCTAGTAAGTGTGTGAGGCTGGATTTGAACAGGTCTTGACTCCAAATCCAGCACTTTATCTACTCTACCACCTAGCTGCCTTTAATACATGTTTGTTAAATGCAACTCAACAATTGTTTTTAAATAAGTTATCTAATTGTTTTCAATAGGCATTGTTTCTCTTTCTGGTTTGAGAATATTTGAACAGAGTATTTTGGATTGAATAACCAAGAAATTCTTGAGATTGACATTTTGGTGAAGCATTGGATTTGTTAATGTCAGTTGTATCAGTATGTATGTAAGAAAATGTGTCTCAAAAAGAAAAAGATCATATAAATTATAAAGTATGATAATCAACTATTAACAATATTAATTGCTTCATAATGAGACTAGTGTTATCTTGTAACTGGCTCTTCAGAAGGTAATGTCAATAAATTCTTCACATTTCATATTGTGTGAGATTCCTGTGAATTAGAGAAGTTAGGAATAAATAACAATATGGAGCCTCATTTTAGTCATTTCTACATTTGTAATAAAGATAATTGAAGTTCAAGTATCTTCCCTTGCCCCTCCCCCTCTTTAATTCAAAGTACTTCTTCTAGGAGATGAGGTGAAAAGTATATGAGAGACGTGGTGTGTTTTGGGGTATAAGCATGAATCACATTTTGTGCTCTCCTGGCTTTTTGCAGATTCGTTATGTTATATTGACTAAATCATTCAGATTTGCACTACTTGAATTTTCCTGATTCCTTTACTAAAGTAGAAATAATACCTCCACAATGAAACTGTTTCAACATTCACACATGGACTTTGAAATTCCTTGACCTTGCAGTTCCTACAGACTTCGCTTTACTTTAGCTGCCTACCAGATGGGAATATCTTGGATTTCAAAACTTGGAACTGTTCCACCTCCAAAATCTCAAATTTGAACTTGGATCTTCCCTCCTATGGCCACAATAACCATACCTTCCATAATTTCTACCTGGTTACACTTATTGAAACTGCTTCTATCTGGAAGCTCATCAAGCTTCCAATCTGTTGACCCCTTCCAATTTCTAAAAGAGATAACATAAGTAAAGTACTTTACAAAGTGCTATATAAATGCTAGTTATTACTATTATAGATTCATTAACCTAGTTAATACGAATTAACCTAGTTTATTCAACCTAGTTTCTATGGTCAGCCATTTCAATGCTGCCCTCTGAAGCAGCCCAGAATTCCTTGCCCTCTTAACCTTTGACTATGCCAACCAGGTTAATCCCAGGTCAGTCCTAGTGTCTGCTTTCTCTGCTCGTGCTGCTAGGCTGCCAGTGTTTTTTATGTAAATTGATTTTTAAAAAATTTTAATTATTAAGCAACTATTCTAGATAGTTGAAGAAGCAACCTGACAGAGTGGACAGAGAGCTGGTGCTGAAGCCATGAAGACCAATTCAAGTCCTGCTTTTAGTACTTGGCTGTGTGACCCCCTGGCTTCTCACTGTTCTAGGGAACTCTTTAAGACTACAAGTTGCAGAGATGCTCCTAATCTGAGTTGGTAGGAGTTTCCTCACCTAAGAGTTCCCAATGCCAATGGAATCACACAGGTCTGGACCCTATCTTTGTCCACTTTATACAACCAAGAAAATGTACTGACTGGCTTCAGTCTAACCCAGCTGGGCCCTCACTACTATTCAGGGAATATTTTGTTCATCTCTTGTCAAGTACAGAATTTTCCTCAGTATCTGCTCTAAACCTCTAACACTATTCTTAGCCTACCTAACTCTTAGTTAGAGAGACTTCACCTCTTGTGTTCCTAAAAATATTAAGACCATCTAGCTCAAACTTTTCAATCCTACTCTTTCTTTACATGTTGCCATATTCTCTTCACAGCACCGATATTTCTCTGTATCTTTATCAATCTTTTTCTCCACTCTTCCTTGGAGGCAAAGGCTCCAAGGTCAGCCATTTCAAATGGGCTCCAAGGTCAGACCAAGAGAAATGGCTTCTCTTTTCCAAAGCTAATCCTTCAATATGTGTCCTGGATTTCATCCCCTCCTTCTTATTCTGGAACCTAAACCTACCTACTATACCTGTCCCCACTTTCCTCCAGTATCTTCAATCTCTCTCCCCACTGGCTTTTTTCTCTCTACCCACAAACAAGCTCAATTCTCTTCTTTCCTAAAAAAACCT
The DNA here is from genome assembly GCF_900497805.2 of Vombatus ursinus. NCBI lineage: Eukaryota > Metazoa > Chordata > Mammalia > Diprotodontia > Vombatidae > Vombatus > Vombatus ursinus. Next base: position 28,775,801 of record NW_020949351.1, on the reverse strand, counting down.
ACCCCTATCATTTCATTGAAACTACTCTCTTCAAGGTTACCCATAACCTAACAGAAAAATATAATGGTCTTTTCTCAGTCCTCATCCTTCTTAATCTCTCTTCAGCATTTGACTAGTCCCTCCTTACTGAAATTCTCTTTTCCTTTGGTTGCCCCCCCCCATCTCTCGGGCTCTTCTTTTTATTCATATTTTTATTTCTATTATTTCTTTTTCTGACTCCAGTCTCCTGGCTTCTAGTCCAATGCTCTGGGCACTACAATTTATTCCCCATCTCTCTTTCTCTAGTACTTGCTGCTACCACTTCCATTGATCTCCTGAAAGGTATTCACTTCCCTTACACGCACAATCCCTGCTTATATAATATGAGTGAGATAAGACAAAATTGAAGCTGTACTATCTTGTTACATAATAAAGATATTTTCCTAATTAATGGATTCCACAAAATGACTTACTATGCAGTAGTCTATCCTTGTTGCATCAAAAAGGACTTCCAGTTTGGTGGTGTTAAAGGAAGTTTTATTTGAAAATGATTCCAAAACCTAGGGGAAAAGTTGAAATATGACAAGTATTTTTAATTGCTCTTTCATTGCTAGGATGTGCTTACTGGCTGACCCTCAATCACATACAAAATATAGCAATATTCTGAGAATAATTATAGCATCCCATACTCTGCGCAGCAGAAGGTCATGCAACACCAAGTAATTACTGTGAATTTTTTTCTTTTATCATGATTGATATAAGAAACAGATATACTGATTTTAAGTAAACCTGATACACCTTTAAGAACCCAGTCGCCTCCATAGCGTGATTGAGCATCAGACTGGGACTTGGAAGAGTACTTGAATATTATTATTGTCTCAAGGTGTCTCAGCGTTCTTGGGAGGCAGGGGGTCCTAATGGAAACCTTGATGGGTAAAGATGCAACAAACAGCCCTTGCATTTTCAGGAAATGTGTTGGCTGGTGAAGGGCAGTTTACCCTTCATTGGATGTTTGTTTAGCAATATACAAAGAACAAAGGTGACCCTTTTCAAATTTTTTTATTATGAAATTTAAAACTATACTACCAAATGGAAAATACTATATAGATTCCTATCAAGGTTATTTTTAGAAGGCTACATGATCAGGAAACAGAAAAGAGGTACCTCGCTTAATTTATCCCCTCAACTTGTACAGGATGCCAGCCAAAGGCAAAATTTCATGAGCAGGCTAAGTAGATCTTCAGCAGGCCCAGTCTCCTGGTTCTTTGCCTTTTCCTCAGCCTCTTCCCACAAACCTCCCCCCCGCCAACCCCAGTGGTATTCTCTCCCCTAGTGTGTTCAGTGCCTGTACACTCTCTACCTCTCTTCCAACATCAAAACCTGCTTTCTGGGGAAAAAAAACCCAACATTGTTTTTGGGGGAAAACAACAACAAATCATGGAACTAATTCATATTAAGGTATAAATGAGTGATAGCTTAAATCATGCCCTTTTAGTGGGTGAACAAAGCCTTGTCAAAGGACAAAAAGTTCTAAGGGGAGAGTTCCAAGCATTAGCCAGCAGATAAAATACAAGGTATTGTGGATGGCATTAGAACCTTTCCAGTGTTCTAAAACCAAAATATATAAGCTGTCAGTTACTGATGGACTTGCGAGCGTACCTCTAAATGCCCTTGGGGAAGATGATTTTCATACTTACAGATGATGATAAATGTCAGGATCACGCTGGAGTCGGGTTTGGAATCCTATATATAAGTCATCCCAGAGCAACCCATGCTTCACCACATGCCTGATAACACCAACCCGGCTTCTTATCTGGAATGGACAATAAAACAACATTGTAGATGTACATTGTGCATTTGGGTACAGGCTACCACAACATTAACAATCTGGAAGCAATAGCCATTGGTGGCAGGGGAATGCACAGTGTAGCGAGACATGTCCAGGCATGTGCCTAGATGTAGGGGGCAATCTCCTCTCTCCCTTCTACTATCTCTTCAACAAAGTGTGAAATTCCCTTTGAAAAGCTGTGAATTGGTTTAGTTCCAAATACCTGTTGTTGAGTGGTCTTTTATTCTGGCATTGGTAGGGAAGTTCACAGCCACAGACTTACTAAAGACATGAGGATTATGAAGTTAATAGCATTTTCATGGTGTACTTCACACACTTGACTTGGATCTTGGGCTCAACTTTCTTTTTTTTAATTAATAAATTTATTTATTTTTAGTTTTCATCATTTACTTCCATAAGATTTTGAGTTCCAAATTTTCACCCCATCTCACCCCTCCCCCCACCCCAAGTTGGCATGCATTCTGAACACCCCTTTCCCTAGTCTGCCTTCCCTTCTATCTCTCCCCGTCTTCTCTTATCCCCTTCCCCTTCTACTTTCCTGTAGGGCAGGATAGATTTCCGTACCCCATTTCCTGTATTTCTTATTTCCCAGTTGCATGTGAAAACATTTTTTGAAAAGTTTTTGAAACTTTGGGTTCCAAATTTCCTTCCTTCCTCCCATCCCACCCACCCTCATTGAAAAGGCAAGAAACTCAATATAGGTTATATGTGTGCAGTTATCCAAAACACTTCCATAGTAGACATGTTGTGAAAAACTAACTCTATTGGGTTCAACTTTCAAAGGGAGATGGAATATTCATCAAAATAGGGAGACTGGGAGAGGACAAGAGAAGGGTAGATCTCTGCCTCCCTAGGGAGAGTGGAGATAGGATAGGATAGGATAATAACAAATGGAAAATATAGCCTCATTCACCAAGAACATAGGTAGATAGGATAATAGGATAGTTAGGATAATAACAAACGGAATATATAGCCTCATTCACCAAGAACATAGGTAGAGACAGGAGGAAATACCCTGAGATTTCGAGCCAAAGCAGAGTGAATTCCCTGGAAAGAAGCCTGGGAATCTATGTTCTTCCTCATCCTAGATGAGATAGAGTAAAGGTCTAAAGATAGGGCAACCTGGACTTTTCCCTTCTCTGGTACTCTGGACTTATATGGACTATATGGTCTGAGGGGAGGGAAAGAGGACTATTTGAGGTCAAGAATTGTTTTGACCATTTTTGTGATTGGGGATGAAATTTTTGCATTTTCCTGTCATGTTAAATAAAACCTATCCTCTATCCATAAAGAGAGAAAAGCAGAAAGACAAATAGAGAAGCAGAGACAGAAAAAGAAAGAGAGAGGGAGATAGAGGAGCAGAGTTGAGACAGAGAGAGAGAGAACTGTTTCTGAGAGCCTGACATGGGAAAGGATCACCGGTGGTTTCGGGGGTCACTGGTAGTCCTCTTTTTCATAGACAGAACCAATTTGAAGACAATAATTGATGGCTTAAGCAGCAGTGGTGACCTGGACACAGGAGCAACCAAGCAGCTAAGCCAGGCAGTGAGAATCACATCCATGACCGGCATTGCTCCGAATCAATAAGCTCTTTCCTCCATTTTTTAAATTCATGGGGCAGTGGGGAAGAGGCGATAGGAAGGTGAAAGTCCTTCCTTTCCCTATTCTTTTTATGAGCTAAGGCATTTTTCTATCCAAATCAAAGATCTAGAAGGGACAGTAGTGCTGGGGGAAGAATTTATATTTCTTTTTCTACCTTCTTTCTTAATTCCATGTTATTAGAAGTTTTGTGATCAAATATATTTAATGTATCTATGAGTACTGAGGGAAAAGACCTAAGATAGTAGAATTCATCTAAGAAGTAAGAGCACTAAGTAGAATATAAATAGTAAATTTCATATTTTCACATTTCACTTCATCCCTCTGTAGATTGAACCGGCTCACCCAGGAGCTAAATAAATCTGCATTTGAGCCAAGGTTGTTAAAGTTGGAGTAGGGAGAGTAGCTCAGGGAATAGTAGGCTTGCCCTCTAATGGTCACTTGGGATATTGCAGCCTGTTAAAAAAGTAACAACCAATCAATCAATGAGTATTTATTAAGTGCCTACTATGTGTTAGGTACTGAAGATAAAAAATAAAATGAATGAAACAATCTCAACTCATAATGAGTTCCTTGCATATGCTTCCACATATATATAAAAAGATGTAGGTCAATGAGTTGGAGAAGAAAATGGCAAACCACTCTAGTATCTTTGCCAAGTAAATCCCAAATGGGTCACAAATTATCAGACATAACTTAATTGATAATAACAACTTTCTTTCCTAGAATATGTGAGGCATGAAAAGCTTCTTCCTCAGTTGTAAATGGTTTTGGTTCTTTGATGCTACATAAAATTTTGCATATTTCTGAACTCACAATGGCAGCCTAACTTAATGTTTTATAAGGAGGGTCTACTTTCATTGCAATAAACTTTCTGACAATCCCAACTTAGGCAATTTTTTTGTTTGGGTTTTTTTTAACACATATTAAAAGCAGATAGGTCAGACTGCCAGAATGCTTACATTTGCTTCCCCATTCTTATATCATTCCAATAGGATATTTACTTATTGTGACCTTGGCCAAGGCCAAAGAAAGTACATTTTCAAATGTTTTGGAATTTAGGATTATATAATTCTGCAGAAACTAGGTCAAAAGCCCTGGGAGGATTGGTGGTGGTTAGCTCATTTGGGCTAAAGTATGACAATTCCATAAAAGGACTGAGGAACGTTTTATTAACTCCTTACTTCATACCAAATGATGATAATGATGATGGCTCAAAAAGGACCTACCCAGAGGCACAGGTTTACAGTTCATGTTTGGGGAGAATTAAATTAGATGTGGGTTAAGGTTAGGAGCAGATCCTCGATGAGGAAAAAAAATCATGAGAAAATCACACAGGGAGAATGATGATTAGCATTTTTGTAAAGTACACAGTAAATCTTAAAGTGCTTTACAAATGTGAATTTGTAAGTTAGATTCTATAACTGAGGCAACAGTTCTAGTAGGATAAGTTTCTGGGGAGAACTGGACAGAGGGACAGTCTGAGAACTTTGGGAAAATAGTATAAATCAAGTTTCCATGTGATTAAGATGGATCTGAAGGTATTAGTCATTTTGCTTTTATAGTATGTCGAGGCTGTTCAGTGTTTGCTTCTTGTTTATTCTTAGACATTTAAAGAAGAGGAGCGGGACTTTTCAACTGATTCAGGAAACTCCTTCATAGAAAAGCTGGACCCTGGAATAGAAAGGCTATATTGCAAGTTTTATCTTCTTGTTGGGTTCTCCTAGGCACTATAGAATTCCAGATGGGCCTTGGCTATCACACTCCTCCAAAGCTGCCATTTGGGGAGTGGAATAATTCAATAGGCAGTACAACAGCCTTCGCCTAAAGGCTCTGTTAAGAATGATCTCAACACCATCCAATGACTTTTCTAATAATAATTTAAAAAATAATAATAATAGCACTTATCTAGCACTTTAAAGCTTAAACACATTATCTTGCTTCATTCTCATAATAACCCTGGGAGGTAGATGCTATTAATATCCCCATTGTACAGATGAGGAAACTGAGGTAAAAGACTTGCTCAAGGTCACACAACTAGTAAGTGTTTGCGGTTGCATTTGAACCCAGGTTTCCTGATTCCAGGTCCAGCAGCTCTATCAACTCTGCTGCCTTGCTACCTTATTTATTAAGAATAATCATAAATAACAGTACCACCTTCTATTTGTATAATGTTTTGCAGTTTACAAGGAGCTTTCACCTACTTATCTGATCCTTAAGGCAACCCTGTGAAGTTGGCAGGATAGATATTATTATCCCTTATTTACAGGTGAAGAACAATCTCAGAGAAGTTAAATCATTTGTCTCAGGCCCCATAACCAAGTGGAAACATTCACCTGGTTATGCACTCAAGGATGAGCTGTGTTTGAATTAAGCTAATTACTGCCCAGAAGTAGGGGGAAGAACTATTCAGGTACATGCTAATAACTTGGTAATAAATGTAAACAAGAGATGGAACCAGGAGGTCTGAATGTTGAGAAATATTCTGAGAAGAAATAGGGAAGGCCTTATGATTCCAGCTGGGTTCATTCAATGGGAGAGAATAGAAGGTCCTATTCTCTTATGTTAAATTCAAAACTGGTTTTGCCTTGGAGGGGAGCTGATCTTCATACTTGCCAGAGATATCTGGCAACAAGTATTTCTTAAGTGCTTACTCTGTGATACGCCTTGTGCAAAATGCTGGGGATACAAAGAAAGGCAAAAACATGGTCCTGCCCTCAAGGAGCTCACATTCTAATCTCCATGTGTCTACCTCACTCTGTCATTCTTGCTCCCTACCAGATGTGGTAGAGAGCACGAAGCCATAACTGGAATGGGTAGAAGACTTAATAAGAGGTAGTTTATTTAATAATAAGTAGTTCTATTTCCATGTTTTTCCCACCAAATCGTAACACCTTCCTTTTCCTAAGGAGAGGAAGGAATGGGGAAACACTAAACCCTAAGAGAATCATTTTTGAGACTCTGACTTGAAAAAAGGATCAGTTTGTTCAGGTCTGTTCTAGAGGCAGTAAGCATAATGGTTAGAGACAGCCTTGGTGTCAGGAAGACCGGAGTTCAAATCTTGCCTCTGACACATACTGGCTGTGTGACCAAGAGCAAGCCAATTAATTTCCCAGTGAGCTAGACAGCTCTCAGACCAAAAGTTGCAGAGCAGGTAAACACCACATACAAACGTAAGCAAACACAAAAAAAAAATAGGCAAAATAAAAACAAATAGTTACTGGAGGAGCAGAGACAGAAACTAACAACTGACTAGACTGAAATAGGTTTTGATCTAAAATGGGGGTGCCTGAAGACCTCTAGGAATGCTTCCGTTTCTTGAGATTTTCAAAAACAATTTTATAAGGGGCAGCTAGGTGGCGCATTGGATAGCGCACTGGCCCTGAAGTCAGGAGGACCTGAGTTTAAATTCAGTCTCAGACCAAACACTTGACACTTACTAGCTGTGTGACCCTGGGCAAGTCACTTAACCCCAATTGCCTAAAAAAAAAAACAATTTTATAAATTTTAATAAATAAATAAAATTTTAATTTCCAATAGCATATGTGTTGTTTTGCTTTTGCCTTTGTATCCAGCTCCTAACATAGTGCCTGGAATATAGCAGGCTCTTGAAAATGCCCATTGAATTCAATTGTTGAATGGAAGATAGGCAAAGGGCCCTTTGGGTCCCAGCTATTCACTGGAGTGCCCTTCCTCACTCATCTGTTGCAGCTTCCTATTTCTCATGAAATGAAAGAGAGTATAAAGGCAAAATATTAAATTATCACTGGCATCAGGGGAGGGTCTGAGGATCAGGATAAAAGGTTAAAAAAATGCAACAGTCAATCTAGCTAGCTGGTGCCCTCCGGAAATTTGAGAAGTTGATGCTAGGTGTTTTTTGGAGGTCCTGGTGGGTAGAATTCTGTGGGAAACTGAACAAAATCCTCAGCCACTGTTTAAGTATCTCTCTAGGAGACTCACAGGCAGAAAACCCAGATCTCCAATCCCAAGGTCAGAAAGTTTGGCAAGTAGCAACTCTAGGGACATCATATACCTTTTCCTTCCTGCCTAAGACAAGAGGACTTTTATCTGCTTAGGGAAAGAAGAGAAACAGCAACCAGTCAGAGCAGAAGTCCCATGCAAATCACAAGCAAAGAGCAAGGTGAACACCTTGTGCCAGATTTAGGCCTCAGGCCTAGGGGTTGTGAAATTGTCACCTGGGTAGGGGGAAGCTAAGCCACCAACAGTCTGAACAGATGTGGGACTGCTAGTTATCAAAAGCAAACCACACACCACCCGCAAATGGTAAACGGCTTCCTTCACCCTTTGCCTCCTAAGCCTCAGGCCAAAAGACTGAAGGCTCCGAGGTTTCCTTTATAAATTTGCCTAATACAGCAATAGGTCTGTAGCAAAGATAATATTTTCTCAGAAGACGAAGTTGATTTTTTTTTTAACAAAATGACGCCATTAGAGATAAATACTTTGGAGTGAAATTGCATTTTTAAATCTGAAAGCATAGCAAAATGGGCAGAGAGCAGGACTGGAAGGCAGAAAGCATGGGTGTATGAGCCTGGTGAGCAAGTCACTTAATTTTTCCATGTCCCTAGACAACTCCTTCCACAGCTAGGTGGTATAGTGGATAAAGCACCAGGCACGGAGTCACGAAAAGCTGAGTTCAAATACAAACTCAGACACTTACTAGCTGTGTGACCCTGGACAAGTCACTTAAACCTGTTTGCCTCAGTTTCCTCATCTGTAAAATGAGCTGGAGAAGGAAATGGCAAACCACTCCAGTATCTTTGCCAAGAAAATCCCAAATGGAGTCACAAAGAGTCAGACACGACTGAAACAACTGAACAAAAATAACACAACTCCCTAAGACTGCAACTTGTAGAGAAGGTGCCTACCTGCATTTGTACAGGGAATTTCTTGACGCAGGAGCTCCTTATACCAATAAAATCACAGGTCCAGTGCAGATATCTATCCCTTCAAGCTTCTTTTGAAGTAGGGCAGAATTCCAGAGAAGGGGAGGGAGGGAAAACACACAAATGGGAAGCTAACACTTTTTCTGAAAAAAAACTTTAAGTACTCAGAGGTTCATATCCTTTATTTATTTCCATGTCATTATAAAGGAGTTATTCACTTTTGTTTTTATAAAGGGCACTTTATAAGTGCTTTGGTTTCATAGATATCTGTGGATATCTATGTGCTGCTAATCACAAAAGATCAACTCCATCCTCCAAAATAAACGTAGCTGTTTCAGAAATTTGTCCACTACAGACCTAACTCTGCCAGCCTTGGGAATAATTCTATGTTTGTATGTAATTGCAGATTCTTTAATTGCATACGCCAAAGGAGAGGCAGCATCTCTTTTTTGAAATATTCTTTTTATTCTTTGAGGGTCTCATCTCTTTTCTACCCTTCCTTTTTACTTTGTCCTTGACAATGTTTGATTTGTGACCCTACTGCTCCATGTTTAACCTACATTACTTTTTTCACAGGCTTAAAAATACCACAAAATAATACATAGTGAGAGAAATTAGAACGCTGTTGTCAGTACAATAGCACACGGCCCTGCATGAAGTCATGCCCCCTCTGCAATGCCAGAGTGAGTCTGTTCAGCAGAACCCTGAGCGGCATTGTTTACTTGTCCAAATACAAAGGTACCTCTCTTTAAGCAAATGATACTGTAGAATTTACTAAGTATATTAAAACCAAAGATGATTCATTCAGTCCAATGCCTTCATCTTACAATAAGCTCAGAAAGATGAAGCGACTGGCACATTATTAATGGCAGAACAAGGACTAGTATCCAGGTCTCGTAGTTGCACTGGACCACATTTGGCCACTGGAATTTTGTTTATTTTGCAAAATGAGCAAACAGGCACATTTGAGTCACAGGATTACAGATTTAGAGCTGGAAACTACGTTAGAGGCCATCAAATCCAACCTTTTCATTAATTGTTCAATTGTTTCACTCAAGTCCAACTCTTCATTACCCTATTTGAGGTTTTCTTGGCAAAGATAACTGGATTGGTTTGCCATTTCCTTCTCCAGTTCATTTTATAGATGAGGAAACTGAGGTGAAGAGGGTTAAATGACTTGCTCAGGGTCACACAGCTAGTAATTGTCTGAGACTGAATTTGAACCCAAGAAGATAAGTCTTACTGACTCCAGGTCTGGCACTCTAGCCACTGCAATAAGTAGCTGAATCTTATTTTAAAGGGGAAACTGAGGCCTCTCAGCACTGCTGCTCTCTCTAGTTTCCTATGTTTCTATTTGTTTCCTATGAAACTACAGTCAATTAAAACTGAGCTATTTTTGAGAACAAACAAGCCCTGATCTGGGGTCAATGAGTTCCTGGAGATCACGTCAGAGTTGTTTCTCTTGAATGGAAGTTCCTGGAGGACAGGGACAGTTTCATTTTTGTCTTTATATCCCCAAGCCTCAAGATGGTACCTGGCATATTAAGTTGTTTTTTTCAGTCACATAATTCTTTGTAACCCCATTTGGGGTTTTCTTGGCAAAGATAGTGGACTGGTTTGCCATTTCCTTCTCCTGCTCATTTTACAGATAAGCAAATTGAAGCAAAGAAAGTTAAGTACCCAGAGTCACACAGGGTCACATGGGTGGCATGAATACACTACAGTATATTACCAACCATGAGTTGTGACTCTCTTCTGACCTCTGGACTTGCATCTCACATTACCTATTCAACAATGAACTTGAAGTCTCACAGACATCTCAAACTCAAAATGTCCCAAACTCAACTTATTATCTTTTCCCTCAAAATTCTTCCCTACTTCCAACCTATTTTTGAGGGTGCCACCATCCTCCTAGGCACCTCCTATCACAATCTACATGTCATCCTTGACTCCTCACTCTCTCAACCCCTCCCCCCCATTCAATCTGTTGCCAAGGCCCTTCAATTTTACCTTTGTAACATCTCTCACATAAACTCCCTTCTCCCCTCTGACACTGCCACTGCCCTGATGCAGGACCTCATCACCTCATGCTTGGACTATTGCAATAACCTGCTGGTTGGTCTCTCTGCCACATTTCTCCACACTACAATTCATCCTCCTCTGATATATTAAAGTGATCTTCCTAAAACACAAGTCTGGCCTTGTCACTACCCTACTCAATAAACTCCAATGGGGGCAGCTAGGTGGTATAGTGGATAGAGCACCGGCCCCGAAGTCAGGAGGACCTAAGTTCAAATCCAGCCTCAGACCAAACATTTGACATTTACTAGCTGTGTGACCCTGGGCAAGTCACTTAACCCCAATTGCTTAAAAATAAATAGATAGATAGATAAACAAATAAATAAATAAACTCCAGTGACTCCCTATCATTTCTAGGATCAAATATAAAATCCTCTGGTTGGTTTTAAAAGCCCTTTATAACCTGCCCCCCTTCCAGTTTTCTTATACCTTATAGTCCCCCCTTTCTCTTATACTCATTGATCCAATGACATTGACCTTCTTGCTGATGGATAATCCATATCCAGTTTTTATGTTTTCCCTCCTCATTTCCACCTCCTGGCTTAAATCTTGCCTTCAACAAGAAGCCTTTACTGATCCCCCTTAACTCTATGACCTTCCCTTTTCAATTATTTCCCATTTATCTTATATATGGCATGTTTATACATAGTTGTTTGCACATTACCTCCCCCATTAGTCTGTGATCTCCTTAAGAGACTTTTATTTTTTACCTTTCTTCGTTTCCCAGTGCTTAGCACAGTTCCTGACACATAGCAGATGCTTTAAAAATGTTTACTGACTGACTAAGTAAGAGAAACAGTAAAAAGGATGCTATTGGTGAGAATATAGCCAGAGAAGAAAGTGGGCTGGTCAGGTGGCAAGATCAAGGTTCAATATAATTGACTGACATGCCACTGCTATCCAAGCAAAGTCATGAGAGCTAGAGAAAGGTCACTGGTACATTGGGTAGATTGCCTATGGAAGGATTTCAGGATGACATACATAAAAGACAGGATGGAAGGTCATAGATGGACTCTGCAATTTGCATTGTTAGAGAGCACCAACATCAATGAAATCACAGATCTGATGAAATATCAAAAGTGGGGGTGGGGTGGGGTGGGGACTACATTTTATGTAATCTAAGATTAATCTCCTTTTAAAGCTAATTTTGTTTTTGTAAACCTGGATTTCTATGTATTAGAATTATTTAAAGTTCAACATACCTGAATAGCAATAACAAGGTTGTACTATGTATGAAAATCCAGATTTTACAAACTAATAAATGAGATGGTGATTATTAGTTTTATAAAAGTGTTTACTACAGGATTGCTTTAAGAAGCAAAGTGTTTTAAAATATTTTAAATTTAATTTTATATGAAAAATGTGATTTACACAGATTTTAGGAACCTATCTGTTGCATCAGGTATATTCTTACCTTTATGTCAAAGGTATTGCATGTTGGGGTAAGGATTATAACCTTGAGAGGGCAAGATCTGTATCTTATAGGATTTTGTATCCCCCACAACATCTACTTAGCTCAGTGACTTAGATTTGCATATAGTTAAAGCTCTGTAAGTCTGTATTGATTTCCCTGAGCCTCAGTTTCCTAACCTAAGGGCTGTTGAAATGCATGGTCCTTGGGGTACATTTCAGCTCTAGAACCATAAGCATCGCAGATGGTAAACAATTCTTAAAGGACACCAGGAACTCAGTGAGGCAGACAACAATAGGACAGAGAGAAAAGGAATTAGGCATCAATGATTATGTAGCAACCCTAGCATCTTCTGCTAATAAGGGGTTTGGTTGCTTATATGTGAGATGGGAAAATGGCATAGTGGAGGATGCCTCCAACAGTACAGACATACATAAAGGAGAGTAGCAGAGCAACAATTCTTTGCTGCTGGTTACAGAGGAAGCAAGCGTCCTGGGGATTGTTTCTTACTTCTTCATATGGATGGTTCCGGCTTGGTCTTTCTGCTGGAAAGGATAAATCTAGAAAATCAACCAGATAGTTGTATCCTGTAGGCAAAGTGTTGAAATCCTCATCTGTCTCAATCATCTATGGAAAAGAGAGAGCAATAAGAAGAAAACAAACTATTCACCATTGGTTATTAAGATCTTAGAAATCAAACTCCCAGAAGAAAAAGCAGCCTATGTTGGCAAGGTTGGATGGGAAATTGATAATAAGGTGAGTGGTTTTTTTTGGATCCACTCTTGTGGATCCCTGCAAAAAGTTCCTATGACATATCAACTCCTCTTCATGCTTTATTTTATTTCTGAATAAATGCAATGGTTTAGAGAAGAGCCGGTGTCCATCCAGCTTTATGAAGCTCTGTTTCAATTTTCAAATTCTATGAGTCTGTAACTGAGACAAAATGGCATGCATACATGACTCTACTCTAAGGCAGAGGAAAGCCCAGGAAGAAGATGGGCTGATCTAGGAAACTCAGGGGAAAGGGTGGGGGGGAGGGGGGGAGGAGGTTATTACAAAAAAGAGACCACTCTAGGAAAAAGGACAGAACTGGGCAGAGAAAGACTGAGCAAGGGAAAGAAGAAGGGAAAAACAAAAAACAAAAAACAAAAACAAAACAGGTGAGAGAGAAATTAAAGAAATCTAATATAAGTGACAAAATAGTATCCTGGGGAGGAGGGCAGTATTTAACATCAAAATTTCCAACTGCTTATAATCATAGAATCTCAAAACTAGAAGGTCCCTATTTGGTATTATTTTCCTAAGCTAATTATATTTAAAAGTAAATTGACTATTTTTAAAGAATATCCTGGGGGAGGGAGGTGGTGTTAATTCCTGCTGCAAGAGAGGCTGGGTATGAGAGATGCTTGATTTCTGGGAGTTCTGAGCTTCAGTAGAGTTAAAGCTGGTGAGGTGTGTGTACTATGCCTGGCACCAACATAGTGTACAAATTGGTGTGTGTTTGAGGTGGTGGTGGTATGACCAGGCTGCCTAAGGAGAGGCAAACCAGACCAGGTCAAACCATCTGTAGCAGTGGGGCTGGGCCTGTGAATGGCTACTGTATTTCCAGCCTGAGTGCAACAGAGAGACCTAGTCTTCAAATAATTTTTTTTAAAAAGTCTTTTTATACAAGAGAATGTGAAAACTTGGCTTTCTTAGCTTTCTGTTTTCCAAAAGCCATGCTTTCCCCAATGTGTAAACCGTTACCCTTAATCATCTACTTACAAAAGATATTTCATCACTCACTTGATGGCAGTGACTAGAGCTAAAGGACTAGTCTACAAAAGCATGAAGACAGAGAAGTCTTTTTAAGACACACCATATAGCCCTATCTCCATATGGATATATACGTGGATTTATATAGGTATATTTTTATCTCCAAAGAGAGATGTAACTCTAAATGGTATGAAGTTTACAGTGTTCAAGTTCAACCAACATTAAGGGCCTACCATGTCTCTGAGCACAGTACTAGGCACTGAGGGAGAGGCAAGGTTCAGCTGAATCTCAAAGTTTAGACATGAAGCAGTAGCTTCCCCATACAGCTTACAGTGCTGTAAAGGTAGTGACACCTGTGGAGAACTAGAATAACCAATAACACCTAATGGGGGCAGGGGTGGGGAATGAGGGGAAAGGTACAAAACAGAGGGCTATGTGAGGCCTGAGAGGAGAAAGATCATTGCCAAGGGGAGAGAGGTCAGACAGAGCTTCAAGGAGGAAGTGGTATTTCAGCTGGACTTTAAGGGATGAACCGAAATTCAACAGTTATACAGGAAGCTATCCTGGTCATAAGGAACTGGGTGCAGTGTACAAGAAATGCTTAGTCAAAAACAAATCAGGGTGTTATAAACTAATGTAAACTATATAAAGCACAATAAAAGTTAGTAGAAAACAGAAGATACATCATAGCACTCCTTATTACCATACCCTGATCACAAGATTGTAATTCTTAAATCCAGCCCAAGTGAAGTACTCTTTTATCCAGGATGAGTGAAGAAAGATTTCATCTTCTATAGCGTCATTCAGTGTTTGCAAGTATGGTGCAAAGTCCCAAGAATCTTTATAAATCTTAGTCCCAGATGGAGGGTTTATGATGCTCTTGCTGGGAGGGAGGTGAGGAGAGAAGAGAGAGGAAAGGGACGAGTGGTGGGGTTTTGGGGAGGGAGGAGATGGGTGAGGGGGAGAGGAAAGGACAAGAGAGGAGAGGAAGCAACAAAAAGGTCAGTTTAATGATCGCGTATCAGAATTTATTTGGCCCATTTCAGTGACAGCATAAATGACTATGTTACTGGATGATTTGTATATAGTCTAGTTACTTCAGACTCAAGGAATAATGAATTCCCATCTAGCTGCTATCCAGATTTCTACTCGCATCTTTCATCATCTCCAAAAGCCAAGTTTCCCAATGTCTAAACCATTACTGTTGCTCTATTCCTCTACAAAAAAATATTTCATCACTTCCTTGATGGCAATAGCTAAAGCTAAAGGACTAGTCTTCAGGAGGATACAGAGTAGCGTTTTTAGGGCATACCATATATCTCCACCTCTTTCTCCATATGTATATGTACATGCATGTGAATGTGTTTGTGTATATGTATGGGAATATTTCTATCTTCAAAGAGAGATGCAGCTCCAAATGCTATGAAGTCTATGTGTTCAAGTTCAACCAAAGTCAGGTGCCTACTGTGTCTGAGATACCAGGTGGACCACATCTCTCCAGAACAGGCTACTCTTCAGGAAGATTGTTAAGTCTTTTAATGAGACAACATGCTTCAGGGAGCATACAGATTCCGCTGTACTATCCAATCACCACATACTGACTCCCCGAGATCATTTTATTGAGCCAGCAAAAGACTTCTAGGGTTTCTATGCTAATACAGATTGTTTATGTTTAAGTATTTGGGCACCCTGGGGTGCCCAAAGCCTGGGCCAAAATTATCTATTCTACCTGACAGGATAGGCTACCTGTGGGACCATGGGAAAGAGCTCTCTGTTGGATGGGGTTCTTCTAGAACAGGGATCCATTGGTAGATTTTGGGGGACAGGGGCTGTGAATTTTCAATAAGTATTTTATAACTATTTTGATATAATTGGTTTCCTTTGTATTTTATTTTGTGTATTTAAAAACACATTCTGAAAAGGCATCCATAGGTTTCACCAAAGGAGGCCATGATTCAAAGAAGGGTAACTCCTACTCTTGGAGCTCAAGCAGCAGAAAAGCCTTTGGTAGCTAGACTATCCCAGCTCCTTTCAGGTTCCAAGTCAGCACTTGTCTGGGAACAGCAACAGAGAGACCTAGTCTTCAAATAATTTTTTTTAAAAAGTCTTTATATACAAGAGATTGTGAAAACTTGGCTTTCTTAGCTTTCTGTTTTCCAAAAGCCATGCTTTCCCCAATGTGTAAACCGTTACCCTTAATCATCTACTTACAAAAGATATTTCATCACTCACTTGATGGCAGTGACTAGAGCTAAAGGACTAGTCTACAAAAGCATGAAGACAGAGAAGTCTTTTTAAGACACACCATATAGCCCTATCTCCATATGGATATATACGTGGATGTATATAGGTATATTTTTATCTCCAAGGAGAGATGTAACTCTAAATGGTATGAAGTTTACAGTGTTCAAGTTCA
>NW_020949351.1:28697833-28759799 GCF_900497805.2 Vombatus ursinus | reverse complement strand
GGAAGCTATCCTGGTCATAAGGAACTGGGTGCAGTGTACAAGAAATGTTTAGTCAAAAACAAATCAGGGTGTTATAAACTAATGTAAACTATATAAAGCACAATAAAAGTTAGTAGAAAACAGAAGATACATCATAGCACTCCTTATTACCATACCCTGATCACAAGATTGTAATTCTTAAATCCAGCCCAAGTGAAGTACTCTTTTATCCAGGATGAGTGAAGAAAGATTTCATCTTCTATAGTGTCATTCAGTGTTTGCAAGTATGGTGCAAAGTCCCAAGAATCTTTATAAATCTTAGTCCCAGATGGAGGGTTTATGATGCTCTTGCTGGGAGGGAGGTGAGGAGAGAAGAGAGAGGAAAGGGACGAGTGGTGGGGTTTTGGGGAGGGAGGAGATGGGTGAGGGGGAGAGGAAAGGACAAGAGAGGAGAGGAAGCAACAAAAAAGTCCATCTGTCCTTGACCCTCAAAATCAAACTGTCAAACCACCTGACATTATGGATCCCAGAACTGGTGGCCCTGTAGGTCTCTGAGAACTTTATGGGAGATATTGAGTACTTCTACAATCCTGTTCCTCCCTGGTAATGGTCAAAGCAATAGACATTCATTTTGTTTTTCAGACCATTGATTTAGGAAACCGATCCCCAAATGGCAAAGGGAGGGAAAAATTGTGAAATCATTATCTTGAGAATAATTTTCTCTCTACTTTTCTGAGTGGTGCTAGGGATCCCCTGGCTAGCATTGTATAATTCAGCTGCTGGTGAGACACTTAATAGATCATATACCACCCTTAACTTGACTGGAAACTTTGCTAGAAATAGATATGTACCACGTTTGTCCAACTATGACTCCCTAACCAGAATTCCCTCCCCAGGACTAGAACTTTCAGCATATTTTTAGAACTGTCAGAAGCATAAAAATTGCCCCTACATGAATCCTACAACTATGAGATTAGTCTAATCCCAGACATATAAATTCTAGCTGACCAGATCTACTTTTTAATCTGGGTCTTGGGAAATGGTTCCTGTAGAGGTCCCTGAAGGAAGAAGAGCTAGCAGAAGAGGTTTGTTGGGCTCACTTTGTCAAGAAAAGGAGTGAGGAGCGATAACTATGACCCAACTCGCCCAGCCCTAGACAATCTTACCATATAGTACCAGTACCCTACCGCCCTGTTGGACCACCCTATGATGTACACGTGTGTCCTAAAATTAGTCAAGGCTTTCATCCCATGCTATTTTAACAAGTCATAGCCTTGAGTTCCAGGGAGGCATTCTGGAGGTAGAGATGGACACCCGGAACGACAGCAAGGTCAATGCAACAGAAAGATGAAAGGGTATAATTATCATGTCAACACCACAACAGAATACTACTTGAGGGAGAAAATGTGGAGGCAACTAAATTATCCTTTCTCCAGTACATACTACTCTCTTTCACAGTATGCTATCCTTACCTCCAAATTGATCCCCCAGATTTATATTATAGTAATGAACTCCATTTGCAACCTTTGTCTTAGATTTGAGTTCTGGCTTTACCTGTCCCCTTTTTTCTATTTAGTTTCTTGGATTATGACTCTGGACCCATGCCTTCTTTTTCTGAGATGGGTTTTTCCTTCTGTTGTTGCTCATTGCCCCAATCACTGCCACCTGTCTGCACCCCGCCTCACTGATGAGGAGTCAACACCATTGTTCCTACTGTGCAGAGTGAAGAAGGAAATTTTACTCAGTGATACGTAGTCTCTACCAGTAGCAATTTTACTGAGTCACATTGAGTGAATAGGAAGTAATTGCTATAAGGAAAATACCATATTTTGAGTATAGGGGATGTGGAGCAAGAACTATTAGCTCTAGCAATCTCATCTGACACACAATGAGCTATTTGATAGGAAAAAATTTACATGTCACTAAGCCTCTGCTCGGGTAAGTTTTTCCACAAATAAAATCTATTTTTTGGTGGGGGGGCAGTGAGGTTTAAAGATGCTATATTCCCTTCTTCCTCTCATTTGGTTTCTTCTCTTAGGAATGTCAAAAGTCTTCCCTTAATATTATTATTCCATGAGTCAGATCTTTTTTTAGCCAAGTGAAGTTAATATTCATAGGAAACAGGTTTCAGGAGTCAGCCAGATATACAGGACAAATGGCATAATAAAATGTAATTAGGAAGAAATGAAAGATTCCCATCACACCTGTTTAATGCTTACCTCCCTCAGGGTAGACAGTTTAGAATTGACTATGAATGTAGAGCATTTTATGGAGACACCTATACCCAATTTAATCAGATATTTCTACAAACAGAATAATAGGTATGAATGAATTCTAAAGGCTAAGAGTCTAATTCTGGTTTGGGATTTTAAAAAATGCACATGCTATTAAAGGCTTGGAGGAATGCTTTGCAAAAATTTTTATTTTATAAAAATGCATGTTGAGGGTACATATATTTCTCATTATGTTGTTAGTACAAGCCTAACAGTGGCATGAGAAGCTAGAAGAGAATCATGCTGGAAATATGAACAGAATTATAATATTGAGGCAGCTGGTGGTATAGTAGATAGAACACCAGGCCTTGAGTCAGGAAAACCTGATTGCAAATCTGGTCTAAGACACTAGCTGTGTGATCCTGGGCAAGTCACTTGACCTCTGTTTGCCTCAGTTTCTTCATCTGTAAAATGGGGATAATAATAGCACCTATCTCCCAGGGTTGGTATGAGGATAAAATGAGATAATAATTGTAAAGAGTTTAGCAGAGTGCTTGACACACAGTAAGTAAATGTTATCATAAATGTTATTTATAATAATATTATTATTCTATAATGTATAACATGTTACACATATAATTTTATAACACAATTATTATAATATAATATATTATTATAAATATTACCTATTATTATTATTATTTCAAGCCTGGTTTCTATTGTGCTAAGGGATATTTAATCAATGAACTCAAATAAGATAATGTTATATGAAATGCTTTGTACATTGTAAAGCACTGTGCATGTGCCAGTTATCATTATTGCTATGTAGCAGGTGCTGGAATCATTGCTTCTCTCCTTTCTTTGTTGGACCTGACTTGGGAAAATGGTGTTGGTCTGAAGCAATGCATGCTTAAGAATGCAAGTAGTAGGATAATAATCACATTGACATAGAAACCTGGTCATGTGTACTAAAAACAACAACAACAACAATAACCCATATTTGGAATTACTGGACCTGGGTTTGAATCCCAGCTTCTTCTACTTTCTAGTCGTATGGCTTTAACCAAGTCACCTAACCTCAAATGATCTCAGTTTGCTTATCTGTAAAGTTAGGGGGTGCGACTAAATAGTCATTCAGTGTCTAATGGCTCTAAGTCCTATGATCTATGAATGAGAAAAAGTACCTCTTCAAATGTCTGTCTCTGAGATCCCTAGAGACCTTCTAACTTAATCCAAAAGATGGCATAGCCATAAAAATTCCTTGAGGCCAGGCACTGTTTTTCATTTTGTCTTTGTGCTCCCAGCACCCAATACAGTGTCTTGAATGTAGTAATCACATTATACATACTTATTAGGTAGATTGGACCATGTGTCAAATATGACAATGCCAGACCCAGCACAGTACTATGCAATTAATAAATATTTGTCAGATGAATGAATGAATCATGGCATAGAGGAGAAAGCCAACCTAAGGTAGATTACTTGGGCTCAAAGTCTGGCTGTCTTTCTTACTAGCTGTGTGACTTGGATAAAGTCATTAAACCTCTCTGATTCCCTTTATCATCATCCATAAAATGTAGATAACATTTGTACTAATTCACAAGTTCATTGGGAAGGTCAAATAAAATGATGATTTTAAAGCACTTCGTAACTGTAATCTGTTGTTGTTCAGTCATTTTTCAGTCATGTCCAACTCTTTATGACCCCGTTTGAAATTTTCATGACAAAGATACTGGAGTGGTTTGCCATTTCCTCCGTCAACTCATTTTACAGATGAGAAGACTGAGACAAACAGGGTTTAGTGACTTGCCCAGGGTCACACAGCTAGTATGTGTCTGAGGCCAGATTTGAACTCAGGAAGATGAGTCTTCCTAATGCCCACCCAGTGCTATATCTACTACACTCAATATTAATCTCTACTATTATTACTATTATTATGATCATGAGAGCCACTGAGAAAGTGATTGTTACTGATCTGCGATTGTCGTAGTAGATGAGCTATGACTCAATGCTAGTATCAATAATGGGTTTTTCCCCACTCTGTTAGTACTTTAAATCTTACCTGTCTGTAGGATCCTTCAGCATTCTCCCCAGGTCTAGTACAGCACCAGGCTGAGGGGTCCATGTAGAAACATTAGAGATTTTTTTAATGAGGTTGTTGAGTTCATTTGGGTCATTTTTGGTATTTGTTTCCTTAATGTACCTGTGAATGAGTAACACACTCTCTCAGTGAAGGAACTAATGTACTGACTTACACTGGTAGATTAGTATTATCACAGAAAAAAAGTTTTGTTTTATTTCTTTCAAAAAATCTTTTTCCTTTGAAAGATACCCTTGGGCTAATGTCTCTAAACAGGGAAGACTCCTAATAATTTTATTAATTGTGGTTGTACTAAACTTCTATTGTCCATTGTAATCACATGGTCATAAGATCATATATTGAGAGCTAGAAGAAACCTAGAAGGAAGAATAATTTAGTTCAACCTCTTTACCAATGAGGAAAATGAGGCTTACAGAGGATAAGTGACTGTCCCAAAGTCACATGGCTAGTGATTAAGAGAGCAAGGATTTGAATCTAGGACAGAGAATTTTTGAATTGGAAGGGGCCACAGAGGCTATAAATCTAACCCGTACCTAAACTTGCTCAAAATCTTATAGACAGTGGCAAAGATGGGACCCAAGCCCTCTGACTATAAATCCAGGGCCTTTTCCATTATACCACGCTGCCATAGCAGTTTGAACTGAATAAGTTAGTCAGTAAGTATTTATTAAGTGCCTCCTGTGCTAAGTGCTAGAGATACAGAGAAAGGCAAAAGACAGTCCCTGCTCTCAAGGAGCTCACAGCCTGATAGAGAAGACAATATGAAAACAACTATGTAAAAATAAGATATATAGAGAATAATCTACATATGGAGTGGGGGTAGGGGTTGACATAGATGGATCTGTGCTTTAGAAAATCACTTTGGTGGCTGAATGGAGGATGGATTGGAGTGGAGAGAGACTTGAGGCAGACAGACCCACCAGCAGACTAGTGCAATGGTCCAGGTGTGAAGTGATGAGGACCTGTACCAGTAGTAATGTTAGAAGAAAGAAGGTGGTATATTGAAGAAATGTCACAAAGATGACAGGCCTTGGCAACAGATTAAATATGAGGGATGAGGGATAGTGAGGAGCAGAGAATAACACCTAAGTTGTGAACCTGAGGGACTTGGAGGATGGTGTTCCTCTCTATAGTAGTAAGAAAGTTAGGAGGAAGGAAGGACTTAATGGAAAAGATAATGAGTTCAGTTTTGGACATAATTGAGTTTAAGTTGTCTACTGGACATTCAGTTTGAGATATCTGAAAGGCAACTGAAGATGCAAGATTAGAGGTTAGGGCAGGACAGGTATATTTGAAAATCATCAGCATAGAGATGGTAATTAAATCAATGGAAGCTGATGAGATCACTGAGTGAAGAAATATAGAAATAGAAGAGAAGAAGGCCCTGGACAAAGCCCCAGGGTTAGAGAGTGTGACCTGCATTAGGATACAGCAAAGGAGACCGAGACGTAATAGTCTGATAGGTAGGAGGAGAACCAGGAAAGAGTGGTAGTCTGAAAACCTAGAGGGAAGAGAATGATCAACGATGTCAAAGGCTACAAAGAGATGAAGGAGGATGAGAACTGAGAAAAGGCATTTGGGAATCCAAATCATTGGTAACCTTGAACAGAGCTGTCTTGGTAGAATGACAGGGTTGGAAGCCAGATGAAAGGGATAAAGATGGGAGTGAGAAGAGAGAAAATCTATTACAAACAGCTTTTTCAAGGAGTTTAACTACAAAGGGCAAAAGAGATATGGAATGACAGGTGGAATGGAAGGCTGTAGAATGGAAGGACCAAGTGAAGGTTTTTTGAGGATGGGGAAGACATGAATATGTTTGCAGGCAGTATGGAAACAGTCACTAGACTAGGAGAAATTGAAGATAAGTGATAGAGTAGGCATGAGAGAGGGGATAACCTGTTCAAGAAGATGGGATGGCATAGAGCTAATTGTGCAGGTACAGGGGTTGGCCTCAGTAAGGAGTAAAGCCATCTCTTCATGTGAGACAGGGGTGAAGGAGAAGATAATGGCAAAAAGCATCTAAGTGATATGAAATGAGGAGGAGGGAAGAGGAACTCATGGTAAATGGCCTCAATTTTTTTCTGTACAATATAAGAGGAAAGGTTCTTAGCTGAGAGGTGGGGACAGGGGGAGATCATCTGATGTTTGTGTGGTTGTGGTGAGGGAGAGGAGTAGGTCATGGGAAGTGAATTGGTTGAGGAACAGACAAAGTGGTTTCAATGTCTGATGGAGTGTCAATATGTATATTGAAGTCCTTGTATATAAAGACAGGAATTGGGGAGGAGAGACAAATTGTGAGCCAGGTACTAAATTTATTGAGGATGGAAGGAAGGTGACCTGGAGTTCTGTAGACCACAGCTACCAGGATTTTGATTAGGTGGTAGATATAAATTGCATGAACCTCAAAGGAGGCGAGCTCACTGAATGAATGGAGGCAGGGGGAGAACCTGAAAGTGGTAACAAGGAGCAAGGAGTATTCCAACTTTCCCTCCTTAATCAGGGAGCTAAGAAGAATAAGAGTGCAACCAATATTGTAAAGTTGTCTGAATCTTCAGGAGGAGCTAGGTGTCAGTGATTGCTAGAAGATTAAAGGAGTGGGAGAGGAAAATATTTAAGATGGAAAGAAGTTTGTTACCTATGCAACAGGCATTCCAGAGGGCTCAGGAGAAGGGGTGGATGGTGTTCGGTTTGGACTTTGGCGTTGGAGAGTCAAGGAGAATGGGAAGAAGGAATTTGGTGGTGAGGGGTAGGGTATAGAGTTTGGAGGGGTTCAGAATCACTAAGTTGTGCAGTGTATGACCAGGTGTGAGAATGTTTGCCAATGAGGGGAATGTGATACTCTTTCCAAGGGGAGACCAGAGATCAAACAAGAGATATCAAGGCAGGAGATAGAAGGTCTGAGGGCAACAGGGAGTCTGCTCCTCATCAAACCGGAAGCTCTCCACATAGAGGGAGGGAGATCTGACTGGCAACAGCGTGTTGTCTTTGTGCTGGCACAGATAGAATGCCCCTAGCAACCTTCCCCTGGGGAACACGTGCAATAAGAGATAGAAGGCCTGGTCAGAGAAAGGCCTTGCTTCTCTTCTCCCCTACGGCTGGAGATCAGACAGGTGTACCCCTTCTGCACAGAGCAGTCACACTGGACTCACAAAAGAGAGGAAACAGCTTTGTGCTATTAGCACAAGGAACTTGAGTGGAAGACAGATTTAGGAGGAGAGAAGAGAGTTGGAAGCCATGGTTGACAAGACTGTTCAACTTGGGGAGGGAGATGTTTAGAATAACTGGGCTCCCTCTGGGATTGCCAGTGTCATCACTCATGGCAGGCAGAAGGGACTGGAATAAAAGCCTGAGCAATTGTGTACTCTTCCCACTTTGTCCATATCTTTTCTTTCCTCTCTCCTAACCATTTAGATGAAGCTAAAAAATTTTTTTTGTTAAAAATCTAGCCTATTTTTTATCCTGTATTGTTGAAAATAGTTTGTGAGCCCAAAAATGAATTTGTCCCCTTTGTCTATGGGCATGTCCTTACTTGAGATCAGAGTGGGGGTGTGTGAGTGTATGGGAAGAGGGGAGAAATGACCTTGAGGAGTTTTATACTTCATAGACTATGCTGAGACTCTGCAGTTATGGCTAAAAGATGTTCCTTGGGTCTGTTGAGCTACAGTTTAGTTTTAGAAGTGATCCTGCAACTTTCTTTAGCAGAAAATAAAATTTGAACTTGGGGGTCCCTTAGAAGAATGAGCTAATTGGAGCTATCAGGCATGGTCTGGGAGGATTTTTATTTTACCTCTTTCTGACTGAGAGCTTAAAGGGATGCAAGCAGCATCATACATGTTCCACATAACACATTCAATAACACCACACCCAAGAAAACATTTCCTCTCTTAGAAAGCCACTTCAAAAATTTGTGACTTTCACACAAATAAGAAGGAACAGAATTAAAATCAAAACCAGTTTGTTTGATTCTAGATCTAATGATCTTTCCACACTAGACTGGGCATTTCCTGGATCACTCCCCTGAGTTATTTTTCTCATTTTTGAAGAATCTAAAGAGGCTTTTAGTGGAGGAATAGATGACGGCTAAAGTCTTTGCAGCTCTGCATGCTAAGCTCTCTTGATATAATAAATTGTTGGCAAGTTTAGCAGTAGTCTCCCTGGCTGCCAAGGCTAGTTTTTGTTACTGTGTATTTTTTTCAGGTCACTCCTTAAGCAATCTTCTTATATTAATCATGTTCTTCATGGTTTCTGTGGCATTTAGGGCCATAGGGTCAAAAAATGCAGAGTGGGAAGGGACCTTAGAGGTCATCTAGCCTAACTCCCTTGTTTTACAGGTGAAAAAACTGACAGCCTGAGAAACAGCAAACGGAAAAGCCAGCATTTGAAATGAGATTTTCTGTGCTACAATTTCAATACCCTTTCCACTATACCATGCTCTTTCACTTTGAGTCACTCATTACCCCTTGGTATAAAACTTCATAGGAAATGATGTTGAATACAATGCTGAGCCATACTTGTCTGATGGGTGGGACTCCACAAAATATCCAGCAAAAGGGCAATAAATTCTGGGTTGTAGGTCCTTCACCAGCTGGGCCTTATAGTTCAGGAGTTTCTTCCTCTCCGTTTTAATGAACTGGGCCTTCCACTCCTCTGAAATGACAAGAGTTTTGATAATTCTTTACTGTAAGAATCATAATTCTAATAGCTGATTGCAGTTTTAAATCATTTCAGAAGGTAAAAATAGATGAATGGCAGAAGTGACTATTATGTGAAGTTTTAAAAAAACACCTGTGCTGGTATTACTTAAAAATCATTTATTACTAAACTGTCTTTGGTGCAAGATTAGGGTGCACAGAATACTCGTGGGTATATGTTAATAACGAATAGCACAAATCAACGCTTTCTTTGTGACAGTTTAGCGAACATTTTTCCAGTCTGAAAAATAAAGTTAACACAGTTGTTATTGATTTGTGCATTATAGTCAAAATATTACACTTGAGAAAATTTACCACAGTGTTGTGAAGTACGGACTTAAAAAATGTAATCTTCTGCGTCTGAAGATTCTGTGCTGCTATCATTGGTTTCGTTATCTGACACTGTCTTCAGCACCACTCATATCAGATGTGTTTATTTTGTCATTGCAACTCTTAATTACCCATGTGCATATTGATTCCAAGGAAGGGTGCTTAATATAATAATATAATATATAATATAATAATAACAGTGCAACTGGGCTTTAGTTGTTTTGTTTACACATAGACAATGTGCATGTGCTGAGAATTCTAGGCTCCAGACTTGCAATGCACTAGAAATAAGTGTGTCTCCATACACCACTGGTGAATACATTGTTGCTCTGTTTACCTTTTAAGCAGCATGACGAACAGAATTATACCACGCGACGATTACATGATGAAAGATTATGAACCAGTTTTTGGACTGGAAAAAAAACGATTATGCAGTGAAATAGTAGGTGTTCAAGGCAGACCTTGAACGTCAGTCTTCCTAGATACCGAGTCAGCTTCCTATCAACTATGTTATGTTGCCTCTCAAATTGTTTATAGTGGATGATTAATAAACAAATAAATATCTAATTGAATTGAAATCCCAGGTGTCTTTGGGTGAGCGTGTATTCTCAGATGGCAGAGTCCTATACAGACTCTGATTTTCACTGTTAATTCAGTGCTGTCCTAGACTTCTGCATGGCATGCTTAATTCTGATGAACACTATAACTCTTGAATTCTGATTTCATAAGTAAAGTAGAAGAAACTTCTTGGTGGCATATATATATAGATATATAGATATATGAATGATATATATATATATATACATATATATGTATATACCCTACCCCCCAGTGCCGTTGATGCACATGGTAGGTATATATTAATGGATAGATGGATGACTTAATGAAATAAAGGAATAGAATCTAAGGAAAGGTCTGAGGAATCTTTGCTTTGACTTCTAAGCTATAGAAAAGAGAGCCAAACCACTCACAGTTGGAACATCTTTAGGTATAGATTACTAGGTGCATGTGTGTATGGTGGTAGAGGAGAAGAAGAGTTCCATGCTTTCTAATTATGAGTTTTAGAGGAAACTTTTACTTTGGTAACTGACCTTAACAGTTTTTTTAGGGTGTAGGGGGGTACATCTGAGGAAGGAATAGGGAGAAATTTGTAACAGCTTTAGTTGGAAGGTTTGTGCTTCTGCTTTTGAGCTATAGCTATCTTTGGGGGGATTGGGGGTGGAGAGAATGACACATGTGTGTCCCCTGAAACCAGCTGTGAACTGATGTTATATTTCTCTTTTTCTTACCATATGGTGGCACAGTGGAAAGAGCACTGGAGTCAGATGACCTTAATTCAAATCCTGACTCTGGCACTTACTACCTGTATGACCTTTAACCTCTTTGGGGGGGTCAATTTATTCATCGGTACAATGAAGAGGTTAGACCGGTTAGTCCCTAAGGTTCTAGATCTGGGTTCCAGCTCTAAATCTGTGATCCTGTAGTGATGAGAGGTCACATTTCACCAAGGAGGAGGACATCATCAGCGCGTGAACAGCCTTGATTCAAAGTTGACCAACCAAGTTTGGGCCTTTCCTATCCCATATACACATACACTCAAAAGGTTCCTTTTGCAAGTACGTGTGTCTACTTCTTAACAATGTAAGTTACCAGTAAACTTTCCACCGCTGAATGTCATTGGAAAGCCGGATGCTCCTCCAGCAAAATCACTCATCATCAGATCAACCTTCTCAGGAAGTCTCCCCCCATTAGGTCGGGTACAGTCCACTGTGTTGAGGATTTTATGACCTAGGCAAAAACAGAAGGGGCAAGATTCTCAAGGTTGAATCCTTCATGTAATTCTTAATGTAATATAGTTATTTCAACAAACATTTATCAGGAGTCTACTTTGTGCTGGGCATTATGCTAGGTGTGGAGAGGAGGAAAAAATAACAAAGACAACAATACTCCTCCCTACCCACTAAGAGCTTTCATTCCTCTTGCGGGGCTATGACGCCCAAGGTCCTCTAAGGAGAGAGAGAGAGAGGTATCAAAGAGGGTTTCCTGGATGTGGTGGCAGATGAGCTGAGCCTTAACAGAGAATAAGGATTCTGAGCAGCAGAGATGAGAAGGGATTACTTCCCATTTTTGCGTGGGGTATAGTTTGTGCAAACGCGTGGAAGGGAGAGATGGAATGTGGAGTTTAGGGAACAACTAGTAATTCAACCTTGCTGGAAGACACAGTATTTGAATGAGAGTAATGTGAATTAAGAATGGAAAGGTACATTGGAGCCAGATTACAAATAACCTTAAAGGCCAGACTGAGGAATTTGTGTATTGTGATCCTGGTAGCTTCTCTGTCCCTAGACCATTCTCCTTCCTTTCTCAAGGGTTCAGTACTTGAACCTTAGTCTTCTTATCCATCTTAATCCTAGCCCTTGAGTTTAGGCACCTCTATATAAACATGGATGATCCCTCAAACGCCTTGGCTTCCCAGCTCATCAGTTGTTGAACTCCCATCACCAATGTCTTTACTTCACCTCAATCCAGCCAAAAGATAGTCATATTCTTGATCTCATTATCACCCACAATCATTCTACTTCTATCATCCAGAAGCGTGCGGTTCTTTTATGTGCCTTTAGCTCCCTGTCCACTTCTCTTTCAGGGGGTACCATCTCCTCCATCACCACTGCAGCCTTCAGTCACTTCATCCCTCCTTACTTTACCATTCCAGCTTTATTTCCAATCAGTCCTTCCATATCATCTATGTTCCAGTGAAACTGGGCTATTACTAGCTCCATGATCTCATCTTGTCCTCTTCTGCCTCCATGCATTGACACAAACCATCTTCTCTGTCATCTTCATGTCTACCTCATTAAATCCTTGTTTTTCTTTCTCTCCGATGGATTGTAAGCTCCTTGAGGGCAGGGACTATATAATTTTTTTCATCTCTGTTTTTTCTAACACCTAGAACGGAGCTATGCACATAGAAGGTACTTGATAAATGTTTGTATATGAGTTTTAAAATTATGTAACAACAATAAGAATAAGAGGCAATATGGTACAGTGGAAAGTCCCTGACTTGAAGTCAGAATAGGCCTATTTTCAAATCCTGGATAAGGATTTGAACCTACTCACATTTGAATTCACATTACTATGTGTATGATTTAATAAATCATTCCATCTTTCTGCCTCAGTTTCCACATATAAATGATACTGTTATACTTTTTTCTTCCTTTCAAAAATATCAAAAAATAGAAGTAAACTTACAGTGTCAAACAAAAGGGCTAGTCACTGATTTTAGCATACAAGGCAAAATGCCAAAGGTTTGATACAAAACATAAAAGAGCTAGGCACAGTTAACACCTTAAGCAGCGGAGTAAATCCAATTATCAGGATTTTATTGCACAGAATATCTGCCCACTATAACAAAGGAGTCTTTGGGCTAAGATTAGAATGTACACCACTGTATACATATATAGGAAAAAAAATAGAGGAAGGTTGCAATGTCTTACACCCAATAAAAATTAGGAAAATAAAGAACAGAGGAAGGTTGCATTTGATTAAAATCTATATGAAGTTCCTGTGATACTTTCTATAGACAATATATCTCATGCTTGAAAAGCATTTAAGGATACCATACCTTTATACTCCACAATGATGCAAGTATCCATTTCAGGGTGAACACCGTCCATCAAGATCATGAATCGAAGATTCCGATCTACCTGGAATCAAACAATAACAACAGTATCTATGAGTGTCAGCTTGGCTTTTCAACATTTATTCAACAGTTGTTTATCAGGTACCTACTACTGTTTGCCAGGTAACCTGAGGGGAGTGAAAAAAAAATGAAGTCCTTGCCCTTGAGGACCCTGCAACCTGGTAGGAAGGATTAAATGTACTAAAATAAAATACAAAGTTGAGTATGATAAGTATGTAACAGAAGCACTATGGAAATCCAGGAGAGAGAAAGAGAGAGTACATCAGCCCTGGATATCAGGGGAGTTTTCATGAAAGAGGAAGAAGTATTTGAGTAAAATTTTCAACAGAAAAAGATAGGGTAAGAGAGCAATCCCAGCAGAGGAAATGGCCTAAACAAAGGTATCTGAAGGAGAGTAGTGAACTAGGGGAAGATAAGGTAGACTGGGGTATAGTTGGGTAAATTCTCAAATGATGGACTAAGGAATTTGGGGCTGTTATCTGTAGGCAATGGGGAGCTGCTGGGAATTTCTGAGCAGGGACATAATGTGATCAGAGGTACATGTAGGAAGGTTACTCTAGCAATGCTATAGAGGATGGACCAGAGTTGAAAGACACTGGGAATGGAAGAGTTCACCAGGAGGCAATCATAATAATCCAGAAGAGAGATTTTGAGGACCTAAATTAGGGTGGAAGTAGAAATAATGGGAAGACATTCTGGAGGTAGGATCTGTAGGACTTGACTGCTTATTGAATGTGGGGAAAAGAGGAGTCAAAGATGACCCTATGGTTTGAGGATAAGTGATTATAAGAATTGGTGGTGCCATTAATAGGAAGAGAGAAGTCAAGAAAAGAAGCAGGTTTAGGCGAGAAGACCTCTGTTCAAATCCCATCTCTGCCACTTACTACATATGTGACTTTGGGCAAGTTATCACTTAATCTTTCTGAGACTCAGTTTTCTATAGATAAAATGAGGCAATTGTACTACTTGGCTTCTAAGGTCCTTTCCAGTTCTAGATTTATGATCTTATGACTAGAATTCTGGGAGAGGGGTTAGAGATCAGAATTTGGAAGTTACTAACATACAGGTAGTTAATGCCTTGATAGTGAATAAAATCAACAAGTGAGAGAGAGGAGAGAAAGGGACTGAAGATAAATTGTTGGAGAACATCTACATTTGGGGAAAGAGTTAGAAAAGAAATGGTTAGATACATTGGAGGAGAATCAATCTGTGTCATGAAAATCAAGGAAGGAAAAATTATGAAGGTTAACCCCTCCTGCCTCCTAGCTAGGCTTCTGAGCAGGCTCAAGAGTATAACAGCAAGCAGACCCTTCTAACTGGCAAAGTTGAGTTTGGCAAGCCACTGAAGGATTAATTACCTCCTGTCTTTTCCCTAGGTTTCCAAACTAGCCCAAGTACAATGCAGTGAGGGCCACAACCCTGACAGGCTTTCCCCAATTCACAACAACACAATGGTTTGAGCTGTACTGACACAGCTTGTCTGTGAATCTTATAATCCCCAGCCTTCATCAGCAGACTTTGCTGTTACTCTATCTAGATTCATTTCCCAATGGTTAATACATTCTTATCCCTTCCTATTCTCCCTATCCATGTAACACAAAACAGTTGCCAAAGAACAATCTACCAACTTCAACTAATTGCTTCCTCATTCCCATCTTCATCAACCCTACTCTTCAATGTCCTCCAGGTATGACTCCTTCATCCACTGTGCCTTCTGGAAAGTCTGTTCCATTACTTTCATCTTAAGCCTCTTTCCACTCCTCCCGTCTATTGTCTCCCTTGTGGAACTGCATTCCCAACCACCCTTTCTGATATTGGTTGTACTTTTGCTTATTCCCTTGAACTCAATGATTCTGATGGGGGAATTGGAATATTCCTTGCTTCCCAATGACACTTCCAGATTTTCCTTCTACTACTATCACTCAGTAACCTCTCTTCCATTAAGGGTCAATCAATCCATATCTATCACCTAAACCAGATTCTGTTAGCTATTATCTACTCACCTTCAGGACATTCCTCTTCTTTCTTCACTGAGTTCAGTCCTTGCTTAGTCTTTCTACCTCAAATCCTTCCCTCATTCCAGTAGGTTTCAACACACATGTTGATGTTTCCTCAAACACCCTATTTTCCTAGTCCTCAATCAGTTTGCCAGAAAGAAATCATGAAACCATGCTGACTGAATCCACTATAATTTTATGCTAGCTAATTTTGACCAGGCCCTCATAACAGCAAGGCAATTCTACTACTCTTCCCTAATGTATTTCTGTTCTTATTGATCACAGCAGCTTCTCCAAAACTTTCCTCTTTTCCTTGAAACTCCCACTATACTTCTCTCCCTACCCTCTCTGCTAAGGAGTTTACCTCATGCTTCTAAAAATTCATTAAAAGTTTGCTCTTCATTCCTCCTCCTCACCCCGTATCTGCATTATTTCATCCTTCATTCCATTCTCTAATGTGGAGGGAGTGAGGTCTTCTACTTGCCAAGGCCAGTCCCTCTACATGTGTCCTTGATACCACCCCCTGTGATGGGTGAAATCTGAAATAACTAAGGAAACAAATGTTCATGTTTCTGAGAATATTGATTTTTTTTTTATCAGTGCATGCCAATTAGATAACAGATTGGGACTAGGCCTTCTTAGCTTGGCACTGGATCCAGAAAACAGGGGGAAGATAAATTTTTATTGCATTAAAAGGAAACAATTAACAGACTATAAATCAGAATGCAAGATTAAGTAATCTGAATTCTAATTGGAGGAAAGATTAGGGGCTTTCCAAGTTGGGAGAGACATGAGTGAGTTTCCAGAGTTGGGAGAAGGGGAAACAGTAGACTTTTCTGAATGTGAAATAGTATGTCACTCAATTCCCATGATTACCAAGAAGATAGAATTTACAGGAAAATGAAACTTAGGTCTCAAAATGGAATCACTTTTATAAGACGGAGTCAGTTTGGTTCACACAATTTCCGCAATTCTATCATCCCTCATGTTTTCTCCAGCAGATTGCCTCCACCATTATTTCCACTCTCTCACAATTTTTCAGCTCTATCTACTTGCAATTTCTCTTCTCCCCACAAATATGTTGATATTGCCCCTTCCTTAAAAAAACAACAACAACAACAAAACACTAGATCCTACTATGTCAGCCAGCAATCATCTAATATTTCTTCTGACCTCAGATAAATTTGAAAAAGCTATCTAAAATCAGTACCTCCATTTTCTTTCACTCTCTTCTAAACAATATGTGGTCTGGTTTCCAATCTTACCATTTAACTGAAACTGCTCTCTCTGAAGTTCCCAATGATCTCTTAATTTCCAAACCTAATGGCCACTTTTTGGTTTTCATTCTTACTGACTTCTCCACAGCCTTTGACACTGCTGACATCTACTTCCTCCTGGATAATCTCTCCTCTCTAGATTTTTGTCACACTACTCCTTTGTTCTCTTCTTACCGGACTGCTCCTTCCTGGTCTCTTTTGCTGGATCTTCATCTATATTACACCTAGTAAGTATTGGTGTTCCTTAAGTCTTTGTCCTCAAAGCCCTCCTCTCTCTTATTACAATATTTTCTCATTTGGTAATATCATCAGCTGCCCTGGGTTCAATTATTATCTCTATGAAAATTGTTCTCAGATTTTATGAACAGCTATAACCTCTCTCCTAAACTTCAATCCCACAGAACCAACTGCTTTTTGGACACTTGTAGGCATCACAAACTCAACATATCCAGAACAGAATTCACTTTCTTTCCCTTCAAACCATTCTTTCTTTGGAACTTTCCTATTTTCCTTAGGGCACCAACATCCTTCCAGTAATCCAGATTCAAAGCCTAGGTATTATTCTCAACTTCTTTCTCTTGCTTATCCTCCCATATCCAATCAATTGCCAAAATTTTATAACTTTTTTCTCTATAACATCTCTCATATACATCCCTTTTCTCTGAACTAACACAGCCACTATTCTAGTTCAGGCTCTCATCATTTCTCACCTGGATTATCTCAATAACCTTTAAATTTGCTCTCCTTGCCTCAACTATCACCCTTATTCTAATGCATTCTCCACTCAACTACCAAATTGATTTTCCTTATGTGTAGGTGTGACAATGTGACAATGTCATTATTAACTCTTACCCTGCCCCCTCACTAAATTCCAGTGGCTTCCTACTAACTCCTGGATCAAATATAAAGTCTTCTCTTTGGTATTTAAGGCTCTTCATGAATTGACCCTTTCTTACCTTTCTAATATTCTTACATTCTATTTCCCTTTCTATAGTCTATGATCTAGACATACCAGTCTACTTTTCCTTGAACATGACGCTTCATCTCTGTGCCTTTGCACTAACTGTTTCCAATGCCTGGAAATGCTATTCCTACCAACTTTTAACTCTTAGATTCTGTGATTTTCTTTAAGATTCAACCCAAGCGCCATCTTCTTTTTTGGTCTCTCTCTTCCTCCCTATTTCCCCAGTTAAAGATACCATCCTCTCTAAGGACACCTTCCATCAATTTTTTTATCTTGCATGTTTTTATTTATGCAGATTGTATGCCTTTTAGAATATAAACTCCTTGAAGACAAGGACTACTATTGCTTTTTCTTTATATATTCAGGGCTTAACATAGTACCTAATGTATAGTAAGGGCTTAATAAATGTGTGTTAACTGAGTGATTAAAGAATGAGCAATGTTATATGCAATGTTACAGAGAAATTAAGGAGGATAATTGAGAAAATTCCATTTGATAGGATGATTATGATTTAATTCTATTTAAGAGAGAAATTCTTGTAAATTTGTCTGAACAAAAAAGCCAGATTATGAGTGGTTGAGAAATAAATAGAAAGTGGGGAGGTGAAAAAAGTAACTGCAAACAAAAGAAATCTCACAATGATTAAGAGTGAAAGGGAGGAGATATAATCCAAGGAGCTGGCAGTTGAGGAAAGATGAGTCAATAAGTCCCCTAAAATTTGAATAAATTTTCATTGTCCAGATTTGGAAAAAGGAAACTCATCTTTGATGAGACTTAATTTAATATGGTTCTACCCAACACTAAAACTCACGTTGAGATTGTTTCTACACAACATGAAGCAGGTGAAGATTTGTAATTATATTTTTAATTCAGTTTATTCTAAAATCACTGCCTCATGGAAACCTCTCTGAAAAGCATCTTAGTGTATAAAAGACTAAAATGTCTGACCTTCTGCCAAGTTCCAAATGGTACCACATGAATGTTGGTCAATGCCACACCACTCTGCTTCAGATTCCAAAACACAGGCCTTTCTGTGTTTCCAACATAAATAGGAATGTTTGGTCTTCTGTCAGCAAGCCTCTTCAGAGTAGGATAGCTAGGTTCAGGAAGAGAAGAGCAAAGGATGAAACACAGAAATATCTATCACAAGAAAGAAAACATTCCTTTCTATACATTATTACAGAGGATAGGCATGTAAAAACTGATTCTTTTTCCATTTTTCAGAAAAAAAAATTCATATCTAAACATAAGATGAATGGAATAGCAAGAAAGGTTTTCAGGAAGAAGATGCTGCTCTTAGAAATCATCTATCTTGGGATTCATGAGTCAACATGGTTTATACATTCATAGGCAATATAAACTAGCCCTTATCCCAATACTACTAATGGAGATCACCCCAGTTTCAACTTCTTTCCTTTGCAGTAGAGGCCTGCTGGGACAAAAGACTGAGGAAATTTTCATCTATGGATTAAGATGTGAAAGACACATAAGATAGCCTCACTTTGGAAGAGACTTCTTTTAAAAGATCTGTATTTGTTTTTTGGCCGTATTGTAAAGATAATATTATTAGCCAGACAACATAGTCAAACCTGGGATGTCAACGTGGAGCAATGGCAAGAAGGGTGAGCTTGAGATCATAGAACCTGAGCAATTTATTTCGCCTCTCTGGCCCTCAGCCTCTTCATCTGTAGAAAGAGGGGGTTAGACTAGATGACTCCCAAAGTCTCTTTAAGCTCTAAATCTATGATCATAGGAACTTCATTTTAACTTCACCAAATCAGAATTTGTGACATTTCAGATACAGGTCTTTCAGTCTGAAAATACTTATTGGTTGTCCAATGTGTGGCCATAAAAGATTTCTTTCTCTGCAAAATTTTAGCATCAAATAAAGGCAATGAGGTAAAATCAGTCACTCTTTCAAACCCAGGCCTCAAGAGAATAAGGTTTTTAAAATAGTCCTTTAATTTTTGATGCCATGAATTAATTCTTATATATTAAAATATTTTGATGGTGTGACCAGAACAGTGCCTTCCATATCAGAGGTGCTCAACAAATATTCTTCAACTCAACTGACTGAGATTTTCATTAAGTTATGTGGATTGAAATCTATTCTGAATTATAATTTCTTTTTCACTAATTTAACCAATGTTATTTATTAGTGCCCATGTCTACCTTATTTAATGTTA
This sequence comes from Vombatus ursinus, assembly GCF_900497805.2. Lineage (NCBI taxonomy): Eukaryota > Metazoa > Chordata > Mammalia > Diprotodontia > Vombatidae > Vombatus > Vombatus ursinus. The sequence goes on along the minus strand of NW_020949351.1, from coordinate 28,740,361 downwards.
GATAGTATAGCCTAGGCATAAAGTCCCATCCTTGAAGTCAAGAAAACCTGGTTCAAATTTTGCCTCTGACACATATAAGATGTGTGACTGTGGGCAAGTCACTCAGAGGCCTGTTAAACTGCTAAAAGGAGATGTCCCAAAGGATCTGTTGATCTGCACCTGTGAAAGGTGTTTTCCTACTAGAGAGTTCCACACATGAACAAAATCAGAGTTCCAGGTATCCTTGCCCTACCTCCAAATCTTCTTCCATCTACTAATATTTATACTTAATACATAATACTTAACATTTTATTTCTCTGAAAGTTTTCTATAACACAGATTTTTGATTCAGTCCCCAGGAGGAACCAAAATAAAACTAACCACAATGAATATCAACATCAGTGAAATTCATTTACAGATTCAATGCCCAACAAAATTAACCTTCAAATGTTAAATTTTCATTTCTTAAATATAGAGTTTTGGCTTTTTTCCTATTGTTTTTTGCTTCATTTTGGGGGGTAGGGGGTTGTTATGTTTTACAAAATCAACAGCTTCCTCCTGTTAGTTTGGACTAAGGCAGATCTAATCTACATACAAAAGCTATGATCCCATAGTGATACCACTAAAAATAAGGATATGATCCCACTTACAAATGGGCTCTGGTTTTTGTTGTTGTTGTTGTTGTTGTTGTTGTTGTTGTTGGAGACCAGGCAAGGAACTGATGTTAAACTCTAGATGTGTTCCCATCTATTTCTGTCCAGGTCACTCTTTACCACTTTTGGTGCTTTCCCAGGGCAACTGTGTGATAAAACAATTTTCTTTCTTCCTGCCTTCCCCCACCATGTTATCATATCTTTATCCCTATATAAGCCTGTTAAACTTTGCTGCAATATTTTATTATTATATTGCATGCAAATTATGAAACCAGTTATTCCATAATTCTATTGTGGGTTTCTATAGGGCATAGTTACAACAAAACAGGACAGTGTGAGAAGCAGGTGGACTTTGGATACTACTGTCTCACGTAATCCAGCATGTCTGGATTTTTTTTTCAAACTTTTCTCAAAGCAAAGACTTTTCAGAACAAAAATCCATCTTGATCAAGTAGGAGCCAACAAGATCAAAATAGGTATGTCAGAGTTCTAACTTGTCTGTAATTTTCTTCAAAACTGGTAAAAATGCTTTAAAATTGGTTGCTATCTGACACAGTTAATAGAATCCTAGAAGACCTAAGCTCAAATCCAGCCTAAGATACTTATTAGCTGTGTGACCCTGAGCAAGTCACTTACCCTCTGTCTATCTCACTTTCCTCAGTTATAAAACAGAGATGAAAATAATAGCACCTACCTCCCAGGGTTATTGTAAGGATTAAATGAGATAATATTTGTAAAGCACTTAGCACAATGCCTGGCACACAGTCAGTACTTAAAAAATCCTTCCTTCCAAAATATCTAATTTCATCAAGATGAGTACTTCTTTCCCCAATACAGATAGCAATCACATAAGAGGTGGTTTTGTAAATTGATGTGGTCACAAAATCCATGGAATCATCGAATCTAAGGTTAAGACCTGATTTCACAGGCCATCTAGTTGAATATGCATAACCTGATCAAGAATTACATCTCCAGTACCATTCCCAGTCTTCCTTGAAAATGTCCAGCAAAGAGGGACCTAATGCCTCCCAAGTGAGTCTGTTGCATTGTTAAACAGCTCTAAGAGCCTAGATCAGAGACTTTGCAGCTTCCACTTTTTGTTACTAGTCCTGCCTGTTGAGGTCAATTAGAATAAGTCCTATCTCTCCCACATGACAACTCTTCTTAGACTTACCAATATCTATCATGTCCCCCCTCAGTCTTCCATTCTCCAGGTTAAACATTCCCAGTTCCTTCAGCTGATCTCCACATGTACCTTCTCCACCCCTGTCACCTTTCTGGTCTCCCTCTTCTAGATACTCAGGATGTCCTTCCTAAAATATGGTGCCCAGAAGGGAACATAGTGTTCCAGACCAAGACAGAACACAGTGCAATTATTACCTTCCTTGATTTGGACACTATGATTCTTAATGCAACCTAAGATAGATAAATATTTTTATTACCATGTCACACTGTTGCCTCATAAAATAACTTGTAGGTTCACCAAAGTCACTAGATTTTTTTTTAAAGTTTAAAGCAACAGTTTATAAATGACCTTTTTAATACAATGCACACCAAAAAAAAAAATGGCAGGGTCAATTTCTTCAACAAGTCTCTTTATGTCTGTACCTTACTTCCTAAAATTGTGGGATATCCTTCTTACCAGGGTGTGCTACAAAGGAGTTTAGCCTTTGACAAATATATAGATCATGACACCAAATATTCTTTATAAGTCCAGTCCCATCCTTTTTCAGGTCCTCCTCTTTGAGTTTACCTTATTCACAGTTTTCATACAAATCCAGTGAAGAAAGTGGATAATTTTGCATCTATTTCTTAGCAAAAGAACCTTTCTATTCTGCGCAATGGCATAGTACAAAAGCTACTGAAATGCAAATATGACAATGAGAAGGAGAGATGAAGAGAAACCAGATGCCCCAGATACCCTTTTTCCCATGAGAGTTTTTTAGTTACTCTCACACCTTTCTATACTCATGAAGATGAGTTTTTGAAGCCAAGTATAAAGTTTTGTATTTATCCAAATTAAATTTCATTTTGCCCAATTTAATACACTACTCTAGCCTATCAGCATCCTTCTAGATTTTAACTCCTAAGAACTTTATCAATATTAGGACAGTTAAAATGAGTTTATATAGACAAAAAGCATGGATGTGAGTCCATTGGAATGATTTCTAAAAAAAAAAATGAAGGGGTGAGAAAGAGGGATGCACTGGGAGAAGGAAAAGGGAGAAGGGAAAATTTTTTCTCTCATAAAAGAGGTACTAACACAGAAACACAAGCTAATATAATCCTTATAACAGACCTGATACAGTATAAATCTATACCCTATAAATCAATAACAAATAATATAATTATCAATACAATCACTGATATGCATTAAATCACAATGATCTGAGTAAATACTGACTAAATTGAGTAGGGGTATCAAAATTATCTTCACAGACCCAGAGAAATTAAATGATGTACCCAAGGACACACAAGTAGTAAATGTCAGTGGTTAGATTTGATCGGAGTTCCTCTGAGTCAAGAGATAGAACGCTTTCATCTGCTCCAGACATGCCTCACCTTTCCTTCTTCTCTACCCTCTCTCACAGAGAGAAAAATACATGTAAAATTATTGTCAAAAAGCATAATGGTATCATACACCTATAGGATATCATTATTGTGGCCTACAATTTCATCCAAGATGAATCCCATTGAGAGTGTGCAGCAGCTACATAAGTAACTGAAAATATGTTTAAGGTTTGACTGATTCTCAAAGTCCAAAGGACAGATTAACTCTTTTACTGGCTTCCGGGATTACCTCAAGTGATCAGAATGCATGTGACTGATGTAAATGAGATCTGCTTGGCACAGCCTCTCTAGCCAATCCGAAGGAGGCTCGTGAAGCAGCCACCATCCTCTAGCAAAGGCAGGACCAGTTAACCAAGGGTCAAATATCATTTTCTTATCTCCTAATTTGAGATCCATGCAGGCATGGGTGAGGTATGTTATCTAGAAAGGTAAATAGACAAAGAAAACAGACATGAAAATTATTAGCTTTTATTGCTCATCAATGAATGAATCACTTAGGCTGAGCTTGCTGTAAGTGTCATGTTAGTGGACAATATTTCTTTATATGATCTGATGAAACCTTAAAAGTCGAGTGAAAGACAAGGAGTTTTTATAGAAAATTAAAGTCTTGGGAAGCCAAAATGGAATCCCAAGAAAAGGCCTACCAGCCAAGATTACACATAGGAAAAAAAAGACTACCAGAATGCAGTCTACCTTTTCCATGCATTCTTGGATCATTGACTGGGAACCCCTCTACCTACTCCCTAACCCCCCCAATCACAACCTGCTGCAGAAGTCTGTTCCTTAAGATACTTATTTGAATTTCTATAGTACTTGAAGTTGCTATTAAAGTGTATGAGCATTTATGATAATTTGTTTCCAAGCCTAAAAGTGCAAACTTTGAGAGAGGGAAAATTAACCAAAAAGGAGAGATTTTCTTCAACTCAAGCTGAGGTAGAGAATGAGCCAGAGAGATAATTTGTGCAAAGTTAGTAATCTCTGATATATCCATACCTACTAGAATGCTTATAAACCTGGGGAGAAATAATAATGAACTGAGTCAGTACCAATTATAGTGAGAGTTGATAGGTTTGTTCAGGGAACTGCCCCCACAAATAGGTAGTGTAAAGTCTTATCTGGCTACAATAGCAATTTTGAGCCCCAGGTTACTCTTCTAGATTAATAGATACATGAATAGGGAATAGCATAAGAAAAGACAGTATAGACATTCTTTGCCCTAATACAAATCATAGCTACTCCATGTCTTCTCATCCTTTGTCATTCTTATCTGTTTCTTTCTATAAATTCAACTATTTCAATTCAACAACCATGTATTAAAATTGTTAATACATATTTTAATTAATACATTAATATATTTATAATTAAATCAATTTCATATCTACTTGTTCAGCCCTATCCTCTTTCTTGACCCCTAGTCCTACATCTCCAACTGCCTATTGGATATTTTTGAACTGGCTTGAATTCAACATATTGCAAAATGAACTCACTATTTCTTCTCTCCTCCTCCAGACCCTACCTTCTTCCTACCTTCCCTATTCTTATTGAAGGTACCACCATATTCCCAGTCACCCATGCTCACAGCCTTAAGTGTCATTCTAGACTCTGCACTCTCTCACCACCCCTACCCCCCATATCCGATACAATCTGTTGCCAAGGCCTGTCAATTTTACCTTCCTTATATCCTTCATATATATCCCCTTGTCTCTTCTCATACTGCCCCCACCCAGGTGTAGGTCTTCACCACCTCATGCTTAGACTATTGCAATAGCCTGGTCTCTCTGCCACAAATGTTTCTCTACTCTAGCCCTTCCTCTACTCAGATGTCAAAGTGATCTTTCTTAAAGTACAGATCTGACTATGTCATTCTCCTACTGAATAAACTCCAGTGGCTCCCTATCACCTGCAGGATCAAATAAATAATTCTCCATTGGGTATGCAAAGGCCTTCATGATCTGGACTCCTTCACCCTACCTCCTAGCTTCCAGTCTTCTTATACTTTATATATCAGCAACAGAACTAGCACCACCACATACTCTTCGATTCAAGACACTGACTTCCTTGCTGTTCCTCACACAAAACACTCCATCACCCAGCTCTGGGCGTTTTCACTGGCTCTCCCCCACACCTGGAATGGTTTCCTTCTTCATCTCTGCCTCCTGCCTTCCCTGGCTTTCTTCAAGTTCCAACTAAAATCCCGTTCTACAGAAAGTCTTTCCTGATCCCCCTTAATTCATTGTCTTGCCTCTGTTGATTATCTCTTAATTTATCCTGTAGCTAGCTTGTTGGTTCATACTTATTTGCATCAGACAGTGCTCCATTAGATGATGGGCTCCTTGAGAAGAGGGATTGTCTTTTTCCTTTCTTTGTCTCCCCAGCACTAAGTACAATGCCTGGCACTTAACAGGCCTTAATAACTTGACTAATTCATTTATTGACAGTGAAAGGGAAGTTATGAATGGGACAGGATCTGTAAGGAAAGATAATGAGTTCAAGATGTCTATGAGATATCCACTTTAAGATGTCTCATAATCAATTGGAGATGTGAGATGGGAGTTCAGGAGAGGGGTCAGGGCAGAACAAATGTGAGATTCATCAGCATAGAAACAACAATTGGATACATGGGAGCTGATGAGATTAGCAAGCAAAATAGTATGGAGAGCCCAGGTAAGAGCCCTTGGGGACATCCACAGTTAGAAGAATCCTCAACAAAGCTACTTCCAAAGTGTTTGCTATACAATGTGGTATAATTCAAATATTACATGGATACAGCAGACACTTTGCGGGAGGGTGGTCTTTGCATTTTGTTCTACTGAGTTAGATGCTTTTAAAAATACACAAGTAACAGGATTTGTAAGATCATATCTCATATCATATCCATAAGACTGTGATGTCTTTGGGTTAGTATTGATTGCAGAGATGAGCAGTGAGGTAAGAGAGGTTGGAGGTATGGCCCTAGCAGAGCAACCAGCAGGAAAACAAAACAATCACAGCAGCTTCTGCCTATGTCGGGGGTTCTGACGAAGCCACATCTCAGTGCCGCAAACTATCAGTCAGGTTCAGGATGTGAAGCTTTATCCTAGGAATGAGAATGACTATGTCCTACATCTCCTAGGTTTAAAGCCATGGTAATAAACTAATTTAAGTCTGTCTAAGTCTGGGAAAAGCTGGAGGCATGAATAGATAGTGTATTAATTATTATTTTATTCTTCTTCCTAGTTATATGCCAAAGAATTAAAAATATTGTATAAAAATTGGCACATCTGTGTCTGCTGATGTAGTTAGCCTGTCATATGACCAGGGATCAACAGATTTAGGGTGGAAACAGGACTTTTGGACTTAAATGCGAGCTCAGAGCTATTCTGGTGGGTAAACTGACACTAACCACATTCTTTAGATTTATAACTCAAGCCACACAAAAAGAAATAGCTTTGGGGCAGGGGTTGGGGTGGGGAAGATTGTGTGGTCTCTGAGAACCACAGAAAGTTTGGCATTTGTTGAATCTAATGCAATCATCTAGATAAACATAGGAATTCCCAGAAACTGGTTTTTATTTGGGAATAGGATCAAGTTAGTGGCTAGGAATGTTGTTTACTAAACTTGATGAAGGAATGAAAATCGATGTAGAGCCCAGAAGTTTTATTTGTGTACCTGATTCCTTTCTCCTACGTGACAATTATTCATGTATATGGACAAGGGCCTGGGTTTTATCCAAGTTTGCTGTTCTGCCCCTGAATATCTCACACACACACATACACATACACACATACACACACACACACACACACACACACACACATAACCTGCACAGTGCTTGGCATGTAGTACTTGTCTAATCTATGCTTGTTGAATGTTCTTGAATTTAATAAGCCTGGACATAGGGTCAGAGTGATAAAGCAGAGTGATAAATATGAAGTTAGGAAGAACTAGGTTCAAATTTTGCCTCTGACACTTAACTAGTTGTGCGACCTTGAGTGAGTCACTTAAAGCTCTCTGAACCTAATACTTTACATAGGGACTGTGAGATTCACATGAGATAATACATATAAAGCACTTTGCAATCTTTAAAATACTATACAAATTGTTATCATCATCATCATTATCATTATCATCATCATTACCTGCACCTCTCCAAAAGCTAAGTCCTTAGGAGGATGAGGGTCTGCATCCCAAGGGTTAGGAGGATTCAGTTCTATTAGCAAAAGTCCATTATTTTCATCCATTTCAATCACTAGAATCAAAACAGCAATAAAAAAGGCACTAGAATTAATGGGGGCAAAAATCTCTTTGGAAACAGAAGAGATATATCACCAAGAAGGAAGTTTGAAAAGTTTCATTTTTATTTTTAAGGAAATTTGCAAATTTAATTAGTGAGTATAATTATGCTACTTTGGCCTTTCCCCCTTAATGCTACTAAATACTTTTAAAGTATTCCATTAGCATAGCACTCAATTCATCTGTTCACTTCTTTTATTTTTTTTTAAATTATTATTTATTTATTTAAAATATTTTCTTTTTAAATTTTGAATTTCAAATTCTCTCCATCCCTCCAAACTCTCTCCCATCTGCTAAGAAGGCAAGTAATATGTTATCAATTAATTATACATATGGAATCATGTAAAAATATATTTCCATATTAGCCATATCACACACACACACACACACACACACACACGCACGCACACAAGAAAAATTAAGAAAGTAAGAAAATGATACTTCAATTTGCACTCAGAGTTCATTAGTTCTCTCTCTGGAGATGGATAACATGTTTTCATCATGTGTCCTTTGGAATTGTCTTGGATCATTGTATTGATCAGAGTAACCAAGACCTTCATAGATGGTTATCATTACAACATTCCTGTTACTGTGCACAATGATCTCCTGGTTCTTCTTGCTTCACTTTGCATCAGTTCATATAGATCCTGCCATATTTTTCTGAAACCACCCCTCTCATCATTTCCCACATTACAACAGTGCATTATTACAATCATATACCACAACTTGTTCAGCCATTCCCCAATTGATGGGCATCCCCTCAATTTCCAATTCTTTGCCACCACAAAAAGAGCTGCTATAAATATTTTTGTACATGTGGGACCTTTTCCCATTTTTATGATCTCTTTGGACTACAGACTTAGCAGTTGTATTGCTGGATCAAATGGTATGCACGATTTTATATCCCTTTGGGCATAATCCAACAACTCTTAAATGATCTCTCTTTGATCTATTTTCCAGGTCAGTTGTTTTTCTAATAAGATATTTTCTTCTCTCTTTTCATTCTTTCGATTTTGTCTCATTGTTTCTTGCTGTCTCATAGAGTCATTAGCTTTGACAAGCTCAATTTTAATTTTTTAAAGAATTGTCTTCTTCAGTGAGCTTTTGTACTTTTTTTTTCCATTTTGGCCAATTCTACTTTTTAAGGAGTTATTTTCTTCTGTGCTGAGGAAACTAAAATTATTCTACATCATTTAACAATTTATTCTATCCTGTAATTAACCGTATTCTATATCACTGCCCCATTTTGTATAATCATTCAGTCTACATTTCTCTGTGAGTTAGCTTTTCCTCTCAGTTAGTTACAGGTTAACTTATTATCCCCAAAAGGCATATTGTCCATATTTGTTTATCCTTGTAAAATTCTTCTCTCTCTAACAAACCCTTCTAGTACCAACTCAGGTTTGTTAACAAGACCTGCAAAAATTGATGGATCCCATAAAACAATTAACATTCTTTAATTGTCAGAGAGGGGTAGTCACTAGCCCTATTTTCTTTAAAATAACCAATCATATTGTCCCAACCCCCCAAAATGCTGTCTACTTTGTAACTAATCATATTGTCTTCCTCACCTACCCAACTCTGTATTCCCCAAAACTATATAATGCTGGTGAACCCTAACTCAGAGTCTTTGGTCATTAAGAGAGGACATTGAACCAATTTGTTGTTTACTGCTAGCCTAACTAATAAATTGATTGTGCTTAATTATTGTCTCTCAGTTTACTTTAATTTTCAAATGTAACAGTACCTCCCTTTCTATTTGGCCTATTCATCTTCTTAAGGAATTCTTTTCTTCAGTAAATTTTTTGTGCTTCTTTTACCATTAGACCAATTCTGTTTTTTAAGAAGTTATTGTCTTCAGTATTTTTTTTGTGCCTCTTTTACCAAGCTGTTAATTATCTTTTCATAATCTTTTTGTATCATTCTCATTTCTTTCCCCAGTTTTTCCTCTACCACCCTCATCTCTTTCTTTAACTCTACCAGGAATTCTTATTGGAGTTGGATCCAATTAACATTTTTCTCTGAGGCTTTGTTTGCAGCTGTTCTCACAATGGTGTCTTCTTCTGAGTTTATGTCTTGGTCTTCCCTGCCACTGTCTTAGCTTTTTATGGTCAGGTTCTTTTTTTGTTGTTGTTGTTTGCTCATTTCTCCAGCCTATTTCTTGACTTTGAACTCTATGTTAAAGTTTAGCTCTGCTCACCTCGGGGTGGGGAAGTACTGTCCCAAACTTTAGGGTTTCTCATGCTGCTGTTTTCAGAGCTAATTCTGGAGGTCTAAAAATTTTCGGTGCTTCAAAGGTGATGTGATCTGGAGAGAGGTGTGGTCCCTGCTTTCCTGGTCTGTGCTCTGGTATTTACCTAGGAAAAGCTCCCGCTCCTCTGTAGCAGCAAGCACTAGTGCTTCTCTTGGCCCTGGAACTGTGACCAGATCCCCTGCTCTCCTGCAGCCATAAGAGCTAGTGCTCCCCTCAGCCTTATAACTGTGAGTAGGGACCTTGCTCCTTGTGACTGATCCCAAGCACTCCTCTACACCCTTGAACTGTTACCCTGAACTGCCTATCGGCAATTGAGTTGCCAATCAGCAGCAACTGCACCCAGTGACTGACCAGTCATCTAGCTGAGAGCTCCCAAAGAAGCTGTTGCTCCTGCTGCCATTGTAGTCACCTCCAAGGTCTACCACTGATGCTACTACCCCCTGGAACCATTCCAAACATGGTGTCATGGACCTCTTTTTATTTATTTATTTTTTAATTTTTAGGCAATTGGTGTTAAGTGACTTGCCCAGGGTCACACAGCTAGTAAGTGGCAAGTGTTTGGTCTGAGGCCAGATTTGAACTCAGGTCCTCCTGACTTGAGGGCTGGTGCTCTATCCACTATGCCAACTCACTGCCCCCATAGACCTCTTTTTTTGGACCTCCTAAGTTATCTTAGGCTGGAAAAATGTCTCACTCTGACCCTTTGTTGGCTCTGCTGCTCCAAAATTTGATTTGAGAAGTTATTTTAAAGTTGTTTGAAAGGAAATGTTGAGAGATTTCAGCTGATTCCACCATCTTGGCTCCACCCTCCTCTGTTCATTTTAAAACATTATCCATCCACAGATTTTTATATTTAATTTATAGGTGGAGTAACTTGAGACCAGAAGCATCTGATGATGTGGACCGTAGAGGAAAATTTTGGAGTATATATTGAAGTATTAGATCAGGAGTCCTCAGCCAGTCTCTTATCATCTGCTTGTTGATTAGGTGCAATCTTAGCTAGATCTCTACAGAGAGCACTCCTCTCTATTTCACCTCCACCCTACAGCCCTCTATTTTGAAGCTTTAGATTGAGATATCATGTTCTACTGTCACATTCCTCATTTGCAGCAGCTATAGGAAAGAAGGAAGGAAGGAAAGAAGGGAGAGAAGAAGGAAAAGACTTAAGATGAAATCCAAAAGGTTTTGTTCTTGGCCCTGTTCTTGGCTCTGTCTATAGTCTCTGTTATCTCAATCATTCATAATCTTTACTACCAAATCTATAACTCCACCCCCACTCTCTCAAATATCCCTGGTGTTTCAGTCCCATATTCTTATTGCTGGCTAACTACATCCTGGAGTTCCTCCAGTACTTCAAGCTCAGCCTATCCAAAATGGACTCATCAGCTCTCCCTTCCTCTCCCAAAGTAATATTTTTCCCTATAAATGTCTCTTTCCATGTATGATACCACCCAGTCACTCAGGCCTTTTTAAGCAGTACAATGGTAGACACTCAATAAATATTGGTTGAATTAGAATTATGCATTAGAAAAAACCTGAGAGATCATTTAGCCCAACTCCTTTATTATATAGGTGAAAAATTCAGACCCAGAGAGGGTAACTTTCCCAAAGTCATACAACTAATGAGTGCAGAGATAGGATTCGAACCCATCTTCTGAATGCAAATCCAGTGTTATTTCCATTATACTAGCTTGCATCTTTGGATAGAAAACTGAGAACAATGTAGCATTTTGCAATATCTGCACATTTTCTGGGTCAACGTCTTAATAACTTAAAAGACAACTTAATTCTTCTCCTAATTTTTCTACTTATATGTCTTTTGGGATAAAATGCCCTATTGTAAAATGGGCTTCTGGATAGGGAATACCCCCCACCTTCATCTTTATGTAATGATTATTCAAATACTCCCTAAGGTTCAAGCCTCAGGAAGAGTCAGATATGACAAACTCACAAAACAATAACAATAAAAGCTGCACCAGCCGCACTCCAGTTACTTGCTGCCTTGTTGTACTAATAAAATATTACCTTCCTGTCCCATTTCTTGCCTCATTTCCTACCTAATCTTTTCTTTTTTTTTTTTAAGACAATTGGGGTTAAGTGACTTGCCCAGGGTCACACAGCTAGTAAGTGACAAGTGTTTGGTCTGAGGCCAGATTTGAACTCAGGTCCTCCTGACTTCAAGGCCAGTGCTCTAACCACTGCACCACCTAGCTGCCCCCCTACCTAATCTTAATCACTGAATGGGTGTTGCCTCAGTCAAACTGAGACCTGGGAAACACTTTAGCTTAAAAAGGCTAAGGTCTCCCACTGCATCCAGGGCCATCTCTAGTCATCCTGATCTATATCTTGTCACTGGACCCAGATGACTCTAGAGGAGAGAGTGAGGTTGGTGACTTTGTACAGTCCTCTTTCACTTAAATCCAATTCACTTGCAAGTCATGGCATCACCTTCCTGATGTCATGGTCCTCTTTGAGAATGAAGGACAAACTTAAATAGTTTTATCTTTCTTTGCCTGAGTTTGCCTCAATGACCAGGGCAAGGCCTGAACAAAGATTCTAATTCTTATTACTTGCTGACTGACTACATCCTGTTTTTTAATTAATTTTTTATTATTATTATTTATTTTTAATTTATTTTAATTTAATTTATTTACTGGAATTTACCCTAGGCCATACCACCATAGGTATCAATTTCTTCCTCTGTAAAATGATAAGGTTGGACTGGAATAGATGATCTCCAAGGTCCCTTCTAGCTCAAAATTCCATGGGCTTTAATCCCATTAATAAGTGAGAGAAATTAATATTATACTATTATATTAATAACTAATTATTAATTTGTGTTCCACCCTTTCGCTTTTATTTCTGTTAAGGTCTAACTCCTGAAAAGGTCAATCAGTGTTTGAAGAGTATGACTTTGTGAAGAGATTGCTCCTACCCTCCAAGGCAAATGCTCACAGACCGGGTTAGATGGAACCCCACCCAACTAGGAAATCTAATTTTTGTTTAGAGTATAGATAGAATCCAGTCTAAAAGACAAGCCTTTGCCTTGTAGGAAGAATCCTCTGTCCATTAGAGTTTGAGGCAACTCAGCTCATGAAGGAGAAAACTAGTTAGAGAGGTCCTGATGGAAATGGCTTCCCTGTCCACATGCCTTGAGGCCTCTGAGTCTCATGATCAAGCCACGTTCTCAGCAGAAGGAGCTAAAGACTTTTGGCCTACCTCCTCATTAAATGGCCCTCAATCAGGGTTGAGTTTCACTTGTCAAGGGTGTTCACTTTCAGAAGGAATCTAAGGTGATTCAGAGCTTCCCTTGGGGTCTTTGGTTACCAAGAGAAACCACTGATCATCAATTTATTGATTACAGGCTGGCCTAATTAACAAATTGATTACTAATTACCCAGAAACTGTCTCTTGGGGGTTTTTAATGTGTCAAATGAGTCAACAAAAAATTATCACATACTTTCTCTTCAGAGATAACATGTATACATACATATCAGTGCATAAAATATATATATAAACACATAAGATCAAGACATAAGACAGAGTTAGAGCTACAGGTAACTGTGAATAAATGCAATTACCATATGTGCCTTCCTAGACCAGGCAACCTGTTGTGAAGTTTTCAAATTAACTGCATCCTCAAATGCTTGGGGTCTTTTTTGCAATTAACAAACTGACGTTCAGGTAATAGAACAACTATACCACTGAAGACAAAAATTAATCTCATCCCCATATATAAGTAATTTGTACTGTGTACTGACATGAAATTGCTTTCAATTTTCAGGCCAAATTACAAGGCCCTTAATGTATCAGGCAGAATTACTGACTATTGACAATGCCACTGAAGGAAAAGGCTAACTTAATACACATTGCATAGCATGTTAACTATAGCTGCCCAAAAGTCATTAAACAGTTGAAAACATCTCAACTAGCCTTATATTTCATTGTTTCTTTAAAAGGAATGAATCATACTTAAGGAGATGGTTTAAATATTTGCTTTATAGGCAAGGCAGTCAGTTCATTAGCATTTATTAAGCACCTAGTATATGCAAGCTGAATGTAACAACAAAAAAAAACCCAACACACACACACACACACACACACACACACACACACACTCATCTTCAAGGGTTGGAGGTGGGGTGGGAGGTTAGGAGAGTATTTCTAAAATGTCATCTCCTTTTTCCCACCCTTGTTAAGTCCCTGTAATATATTCTGCCCACTTTTATCAAAGAATTTCCTGTATCCTTGATGGGGTATGGGCCCAAGCCAAGACCTTTGCCCCTTCCTCCAAAAAGAATTTGGGTCTCATTTGTCTACAGGCCCTAGAAAACTCTTGAACTGTCCTTGAATCCTCTTACTTGATCAAGGAAGCCTCTGAAGGTATAATCCCATCAACTGGCCTTTCCTACACCTAATTTCCCAATTCTCTATTCCTAGCCCTCTATTGTCTTACCTCCCTATGACCACTTCCCGCCCTTAATTCTATCTAGGCTCCATTCTCCCTTAGCCTCAAGGTCTAGGTCCCTGGTGTTTTTATTACCTCACAGTCCAGGTGATGGGGTGCTTGGGTACTTGTGTTTGGGTGCTTGTGCTTGTACTTGGACCCCAATTTCTGCTTAGTCTCAGAAACCGTATCTCTGACAACCACTTCCCAGCCCAAGGACACTGTGCCTAGCAATTACTCATGTGTGGGCCCCAGCCAAGACCCTTATCTCTCTCCCTGGTGCAGCTACACAAAGCTGGGTGAGAGAGTGCTGGGCTACTCAGGCCCCAGCCCTCAGATTGTGTCTCTGGAAGCCTCCCAATTTCTTAGTAAGTTCCTGTCATGTGAGAAAGCTTTCCCTTGTTGCAGAGCATTCTCTCATCAAGACAGAGGGAGAGGGGTGCCTTGCCCAGCCCAAGGAGTTTTGTCCTTGGCCAGTCCAAGGACTCTTCCTCCTGCCAGACTCCCAAGATCCATACCTCTGTCATCTCCCTCCCTGGCCTGTATACTCCCTGTACTTTCTCATCCATAGCTCCCAAAGACACCTGGAACTTTAGATTACCTCATCAGTGTCCCTGGCATTCCTTTCCCATGCCCTTTTCCATATAAACCCTAGCTCTATCCTCAGTCTCTTGCAGGTTCCTTAAGAATCCTTGCCCGCTGAAAAACGTAACAATAAATCTTTGCCACCTTGAATTAAAGAATGCTTGAGTCTGTGAATTCATTCCAGATGACCCCGTCTAGTACTCCAGTCTTTGAGGGGTCTCAACCTCTCAGACTGCAACACAGGCAAACTACCTGGCCACTTCTAGATCTCTCCCACAGTCTTTCTGTATATAAGGTCCATCTTGTCTCCATTAAGGTGCTCAGATTCTTACAATCTGGCCAATAGATCACAGATGCTCAGATTCCTTAAGAGTCTGGCTAAAATGGTAGACCGTTAATAAACCTTGTCTCTGGATGAAAGAAGACTTGGGTTTAATTCTCTCAGGTAGGACCCATGTGCCATGATTTTGGGTGCCAGCATCCCTAAACCTTTAAAACTCATCATACTGATTTTGCATCAAACATCTACAAGTCAAGGGTTAGTTGAAAATATTAGTTGTTGTTGAGTTGTTTTTCAGTCATGTCCAACTCTTTTTGACCCTATTTGGGGTTTTGCCATTTCTTTCTCCAGTTCATTTTACAGATGAGGAAACTGAGGCAAACAGGGTTAAGAGACTTGCCCAGGGTTACAGAGCTAGTAAATGTCTGAATATGGGTTTGAATTCAGAAGATGAGTTTCCCTGACTCCAGGAACAGCACTCTATTAACTGCACCATCTAGTTGCCCAGCTGGAAATACACACAATTTAAATTAAGGCAGAAAGCAAAACTGTGGTCTGAATGTTTTACTGCATATTGTGACTATACTAGTGACCTTTCATCTAAAACAAACCATTTAAAATAGCAATGAAAGGGGCCATATGGACTAGAGGTCCATCAAATTCCCCTGGGCTAAATTTAAGCTAAGTGTGGTAAAATTGTTAGGTTACTCTAAACCTTAGAGAGGAAGTGGGCTGGGAGGAACCAATCAAAGAAAAATTCATAGCCTAAATTAACCCATAAGAGATGAAGGAAGATTCAACTCCTGAAGGGAGTAGGAAAAAAATATCAGATACTATCCAGCCAACTACCTTCCCCAGGGACATTCACGGTTTTCCCAAATAAATTAAGAAGGCAAATCATAAAATAACCTTTAAGGTTCCTTCCAGCTCTAAATCCTGTTTCCAAAAGCCTCAGGCAGCTAATTTGTTGCTTGAGGCACTGAGACGAGTCACTAGCAAGAAGAGGAAACAGTAGACTGGATTCCTTTGTATATAGATGTTTACTTACTACACTTTTACTTCCAACTTGGGTTGTTAAAGATTGACAAAATTGTTAATGTAATAACAGAAAATTGTTAATAGGGATTGTAATGTGGCCTCAACCTCTTAGTCATCCAGACAACGTCAAAATTCCTGTAATGTCCTGATATTCCTACCCTTAAGATAATAAGAGAAGGTTGAGCTGAGCCACACCTTAAGCCTCCACCCTGGAATCTTCAATCTCTCATCTCAGAATCTTTTCTGTTAAACAAAACCAGTTTGAGCCTAGTTGCCCCCTTGACATTCTTACCCCCCTTTCCATTGGGATTCATGGCATGAAGGGCAAAACAACCAGAATAAAATGACTTTCCTTGCCTGGATTGCCAAGGGCCACGGAGGTCTCATGACTAGGCTTTGCTACCTCATACTGCCTCCTCCCCATCTCCTCCTAAAACTATAAAAACTTCTTCATGTGTCTCTTTGGTTGGGAAATCTACTGGGACATCCCCCAGGGTGGCAGGTTTGCTACTCTGTTACGTCAATTAAAGATGCTTTATTCTTCAACTCATGGCTTTGATTTATTTCAGTACTAGACATTAAATAGTGGCAATGGTAGGATTCATCAAAGATTATGTGTTCTGTTGTCCCGGGAGTGAGCTTCTGTATGCCCTGGTACCAGCATAACCTTATGCCTAGTCCCCAAGCTCCCTCCCCCCTGGACCAAGTAAGTACATAATCACTGTTGTATCTGGACTCGCATCTCTTTTGGTTGAGTCTGAGTTGCATCTTTAGTTGAGAACTGGCAAAAAAGACCCATGGGCAATCAATTTGGAGGTCACTTTACCTGGTCCCCCAGAAGGTACTGTGGTCAGTCAAATGGCTTTGCAGTATGGGTTTAGATAATTGCAAGTTTTTGGAACATTGACAATGTTGGCAAAATTACAAAGAAGGAGGCTGGATCAAAAACATTTCTTCTCCAGGAAGGATTGGGCCAATTGGAATCTCAAAAGAAAGGACTTTCTAAATTTTTTTAAAAAGCTGCAGCAGCCCTTTTGTCTGTCTTTGTAGCGTGTTAAGTGTAGTGTTTGTATTTGTGTATGTGGGACAAGAGATAGCTAGTAATTCAAATTGAGGGTAGAATCCAGTCTGTTATCAGCCTTATGTTTGTTGATGTGTGCTTTCTCAAATACTAGCTTCAGCAGAGAGCCTAGCTTGGTAAAGGTTTAAACTCAAACATCTCTGTGTTATTTTTGTCATGTTGATGGGGTATGGGCCCAAGCTGAGACCTCTCTCCAAAAAGAATTTGGGTCCCATTCATCTAGTCTCCAGAAAACCCTTAAACTTTCTTTGAACTATCTAAGAAGCCGCAAGCTCAAGTTGCTTGAGGTTATTATCCATTCAACTGTCCTTTCCTTATCTCTTATTCTTATTCCTATCAACCTGGGCCCTATTAGGGTATCTTTGTTACTTTAATAAAGCCTAGTATATCTCCCATCTTTAATCTTGTCTAGACCCCATTCAACCTTTTCCTTCCCTATCTTCCAGTTTGTAACCCTGATGGAGCCTAACCCTCCATTGTCTGTTCCTGACGACCCCATTCAACCTCCCAAGACACTCCCATTCTCCCTAAACTCCCCCAGTCACCCCAGATTCTCCTCCCAGCCCCTCTTCTGAACACCCCAAATTACTTGGCAGTATATAAGATCCATCCTGGCCCCCAATTAAACACTGAGATTTCCGCATACCCGCTTGTCCTTATGGGCATCACTAATGCTCAGATTCCTGAAGAGTCTGGCTTATATGGCCCATCCCTAATAAAACCTTGTCTTTGGCTGGAAGAAGACTTGCATCAAATTCATTCTGGCAGGACCTAGGTGTCATGACTTCAGGGTCCCAGCATCCCTAGCATCAACACCTCAACAATGTCATCTATGTTTAAAATTAAACTAGCCTTTTCCTGAAGTCACTATTACACACCTTTGAATGTTTGCTGTTTGTCTGTTAACCAGTTGGTCTGTTTGTATGTTTCTTTGCATTAAGAGCCTTTATCAATGTAATTGTGCATATGCTTGTTAACCACTGGTAAGGGAAAGAAAAACAACCTCTCCCCAGAAAAACTGGTTTTTACAGCAAGAAAACATAATATTGGTGAGAAGACAAAAGGGAAATGTTGGAAATTTTAATTGTGTGCTTGGGAGTTTTGCAAATTAAAATGAAGTAGGAATCAATTTAGGAATAATTTTTGAACTGGTATGTCTTAGAAATTTTACCATAAATTACATGAGACTCCTACTCATTTTTATAACAGATTAGATTTATTATTTTATAGCTAAGGAGGAAGGAGACCTCCAGATGTAGCCTGTACCTTTAATTTTTAGTTTTCATTCAGATTAATTGACAACCTCTCACCAGTCCTAAGCCATGTGGCCCCTCAGGGGGGAATTTCAGCTAAATTTAAAGTAAAATTGAACTAAAAACTTCTTCCCTTTGTCTAAATAGAATTTTGGCTAAATTTCAATTAAAATGAAAGATTTACTAAAAGTGTTTCCTTTTTCTAATCAGGCTAATGTGATTTTTATTAGATGATACAAATCTTTCTCACCTTCTGATCTCTCCACCTGGAGAAGCAAGAGTTTCTAGAAACAGTACAAGAGGAAGGTGAGAATCATAATCATTTTTACAATGGACTATGCAAAAGTACTAAACTATATGTAAGGCTAGACCCCTTTAGTTTACCTATTTGTTTAAAAATGTTCCTATAAAGGATAATCTGGTTGGTATAGTATGTCTGCTGAGAAAGGAGAAAGGAAAGGATGGGCAGTAATGGGAAGAAAACTCAGATCCTAGCACCAACAATGCAGGCACTCGTGCTCTTGTACACACACAAATTTTCATTTGCTTGAAAAAAATTAATTAAAAAAAACTGAATCCAAAGAAGTATTTTTAAAAAGGCAAACCAAAGCAGCCTTGATTGACCAAAGGTAGGGAGAGAATGATGGAGAACAAGAAAGGAACTGATAATCCTAAACAGTAGCTAGTAATTTATAATCAGCTAGGTGACACCATGGATAGAGTGCCAGGCCTGGAGTCAGGAAGACTCATCTTGAGTTCAAATCTGACCTCAGACACTTACCAACTGTGTGACTCTAGGCAAGTCACTTAACCCTGTTTACCTCAGTTTCCTCATCTATAAAATGAGCTAGAGAAGAAAATGGCAAACCACTCCAGTATCTCGGTCAAGAAAACCCCAAAAGGCATCATGAATAGTAGCATACAACTGAAAACAACTAAGCAAAACAATTTATGATTTCAAGAATTTATAACATGACTGCTTCCTTAATTTTTTTCTCTTAAAGTCCATGTGACATGAATAGGAATTCTACAAAACATTAGTGCTAGTAATGTTCCCCCTCCGAACTAGTAATAATAATTCATATTTATATAGCTGTTGGAATTTTTAAAAACCTGTTTCTTATAATAAGCCAATGATGTAGGAATTATGAATATTACTATCACCATTTTGTAATGGAGGAAACTGAGGCTTAGTGATATAAAGTGACTTTCCTAAAGATTGGACAATGCATTCAAGTCATATTTAATTGAGCATCTACTACATGCAAGTGAGAAGCAGTGTGTTATATTGGATAGAGAACTGGCCTTGGAGTCACAAAGAACTGGGTTCCTGTTCTGCCTCTGACACCCATGTGACCCTGGGGCAAATTGCTTAACCTCTTAGTGTTCTAAACAACTCTCAAGAACTACATAACCCCTACTGATCTCCATTGACAGAGGAAGTTTCTTCACCAGAAGTTCCCTATAACAATGAAATCACAGATCTTAACCAAAAAAAAAAAAAAAAAAAGGAAAGGAAAAAGAAGGCCAGACATTTCATGAAGTCTGGGAGTTTAGAGACAAAAGTGAAATAGTCTGCCCTCAAAGAGCTTATATTCTATTGGAGAAAGCAATATGTACACAAATGAGTAAATATACAAAATTCAATTGGGCGCTAACAACTTGGGGGAGATTAGAATAAACTTACTATAGAAGATGGTACTGGAGATGAAGATTGCTAGAGATTCTAAGAAATGGAGATAAAGGAGGCTAGGGATTCTAGCTTCACACACCTCAGACACTTACTAGCTATGTGACCTCATTTTCCTCATCTGTAAAAGGAACTGGAGAAGGAAATGGCAAATTCCAGTATCTTTGCCAAGAAAACCTCAAATGGGGTCACAAAGAGTCAAACATGACTGAAAAATGACTGAACAACAACAAAAGGGATTCTAGGCAGCTAGTGAGGAGGAAGTGACTTCCAGGCTTCAGTGCTCACTTGTGCAAAAGTATAGATGAGAGTTGTAATGTTTGCCATTTCCTTCTGTAGCTCATTTTACAGATGAAGAAACTGAGGCAAACAGAGTTAAGTGACTTGCCCAGGGTCCCACAGCTGGTAAGTGTTTGAGGGCAGATTTGAACTCAGGAAGACTCCAAACCCAGGGCTCTATCCACTGCGCCACCTAGCTGCCCAATAGTATAGTGTATCTATCTGGGCCATGTTTTACCCCAGCCATATTCTTTCCATATGTATTCCCTCCATGCTATTGTCGTTGTTACTGGGGCTGTGCAGTCTCTAAACCAGCCCTCCAAAGATACCTGAAGGAGCTTAGCCACTTAAGTTTATAAACTCCTTCCCTGGGGCTGTGCTATTAGGATTGGTAAGTGTATGAGCCGTTAAACTCGTTCCCTACCAACTCCTTCGTGCATATGTGTGTTCAACTCACTATCATAGGTAACCTAAATACTCTCTTGCTTTTGAACTAGTAATCAAATCAATTGCTTCTGGAAAGAGTTTGTTAATCAGCTGCCTCCTCACTTTCCCTGTGAATTCTCAGGCCAAAACACCTTTTCTGCCACCATTCCCCAATATATGAGGTCTCTGATTAGAATGTAAGTGCCTTGAGATATTTTTCAACACACACACACACACACACACACACACACACAAGCCTGCCCTTTTGCTATCTCTAGTACTTAGCAGAATGGCTGGCATACAGTAAGTAATAACAATAACAAATTCTTTTTTCATTCATTTTTATAGGGAACCACTTGAGCTTTTTTGGGCAGCTAGGTGGTGCAGTAGATAGAATGCCAGGACTGGAGTCAAGAAGATACTTACTAGCTTTGTGACCTTGGGCAAATCACTTAGTCCTGTTTGCCTCTGTTCTCTTATCTGTAAAATGAGTTGGAGAAGGAAATGACAAACCATTCTAGTATATTTGCCAAGAAAATCCCAATTGGGTACACACAGAGTCAGACATGACTGAACAACAATGGGAGCTTTTTTTAGAGAAAACAACATGATCAAATATATACAGGAAATAAGGAAGTTGGAAAGAGGGGTAGATTTGGAAGAAAAGATAATAACTTCTGTTTTGAACATGTTGAGTTTGCAATGCCAATAGAACATACATTTAGAAATGCCCAATAGGTAGTTAGTGAGGAGGGGTGCTTGAGGTTTGAACCCAGGTCTCTTCTGCCTTCAGGTTTGGCATCCTTTCCATTTCCCCTCCCCCCACTGACTATAAAATATTAAATACATAGTCACATATATTAAAGCACTTATTAAATGGGGAAATTGATTTCTGATATTAAAATTAAAGTATTTTCTCTATTTTCCTCCAAAGTTACCTCATGCGTCCTATATCCAGAGTGACATCCCTTCTGACAATACATTTTCAGCTCTAAATGTTCTGGGACCAAATTAATTTAGAAATCTTAGCATCATATAATTTACATTTTGCTAATTGCATTTTGTTTTATGGCCAAGGAATAATAGCCTAGAAGCTCTATCTTCATAAAATGAAGTTCAGCTCAGCATCTCAGCTATTTCTGGGCACTACCTTATTCAGGCTACTTCTGTCAATCTTGTATCAATTGCTAGTACTCTCCTTCCCAGACTACCTTGTAGTTAACTACTTCCTCTGTGTGTGTATGTGTGTGTGTGTGTGTGTATGTGTGTGCGGTTTATTAATGTAATGGGGCTATGGAGCATGCCTAGATCTCCTAATATGGAGGCACCCTACATCCTCTTATCACATGGGTGAGAATAGCCTCCTTTGAATGGCTACATGGATAGAACAGACTGCATCTTTTAAAAACTGCCAAGCTGAGACAGTCTCCCTTTTTCCTGGGTACTCTTTCCTACTGTATCCAGAGGGTGAAAATCACAGTTTACCCACAGTGTGGTCACCATGAACTGCAGTAGGAGGTAGGAATAGATTCCCCACCCCACTTCTTTGAAATGGGCCTGGGGATGTTTGTTTCTGTCTTGTTTGTCCTCAGTTTAGGTACTGGAAGTGATTCTTACCAAACCTGGGAGTTCTAGTCACTGGTGACTTTGGAGCCAGGATTGCAGGTTGAATGTGGTAGTTAGCCAGCCTGTCTGGAAAGAAAGCCTTGAGAAGCCAGGGTGCCCAGGCTCAAGCTTAAATAGGGTTTTGGAGTGGGAACTTGGACTGTCTATGCTCTACCGGAACCTTAAGACGTGAACCCAAACCCTTTCCCCTCCCCAGAGACTGAAGTGCTACTGAGGGGGAAATTAAGCCCCATGAGTTGAGGAAATGTGTCTGTATATTTGTTAATATACCTTTGAAACAAATATTCCTTTGTAAAGGCTAAGCTGTTAGTGGTTAAATAGCAAAGGTTAAGTGAAAGTGGTTAAATTTAAAAAAAAAACACCACTTAATACCATTGGTGGGGTTTCAAGCTGCTAGCAAGAGTCTAGACACACACCCAACACTTTCTTAAGGGTACCACAGAATCTCAGGGGAAGAGATGAAATGGAACATACCTGGCCTTCAGGCAGTGGGGCCAGGGTAGTCCAGAGTCACATTAACTTTATATTTATGCTGTATATATTTTTACATGCACTTGTATCTCCCATAAAGCAAAGATGGTATTATTTTTTGTGTTAGTAGCTGGCACATTCCTGGCTCATAGTAGGTGCTTAATAAATACTTCTTACCTGATTGACGGATGGATGTTCTATCAAGTCGCTGAAGCTAGAGACCCCTTGACCTCTGCAAAATTTGAGTGATGAAAAGCTGAGCCTGAGACTATCCCAGAGGGCACATTATATTCAGTTTTTCCATTTAAAATACATTGCAACAGCCATGGTTATTTTGTTATACTGTTATAAATCTCAAACAATTGAAATCAGCTGTGTATTGCACCCTTCCTAGACCTATATCTGATTTATCCTTCTTTCTGGATTCTAATCATTAGCTTCCAGATTTTCTCTACTTCCTACTTTCCACATTCTACCATTCCCTCCCATAAACACACCACAAACAGCCCAGTGGTGAATATCTTTCACCTCTCCAGGGGCTATAGAAAGAAGAGGCAGAGAGTCCCAGGAAAAGACTGCCAAAGTGTACTGGAAAGAGCGCTTGAAGAGCTCTATGGAGACCTCACTTTACTGGGAATGTTGGAGAGGTATTCCTATTGAGGGGTGACTGGGGCTAGATGGCCTCTGAGGATGACTTTTCAGCTCGGGATTCTGCAACATAGGTTTGAATCCTGATTCTCCTCCTTACTGTGCAGCCATGGCCAAGACCTCTTTGTATCTAACTTTTCTCATCTGTAGAAATGAGGTAGTTGAGCTAGCTAAATGATTTCCAAGATCCATTTTAGCTTAGAATCCTATAATCCTATTCTGTTCTCTGCATTTTCTAGTTCTCTTCTTTATGTTGTTCAGTTGTTTCAGTCATGTCCAACTCTTTTGTGACTCCATTGGGGTTTTCTTGGCAAAGATACTGGAGTGGTTTACCATTTCCTTCTCCAGCTCTTTTTTTTTTTTTTTTTGGTGAGGCAATTGGGGTTAAGTGACTTGCCCAGAGTCACACAGCTAGTAAGTGTTATGTGTCTGAGGCCACATTTGAACTCAGGTCCTCCTGACTCCAGAGCTGGTGCTCTATTCACTGTGCCACCTAGTTGCGCCCAGCTTATTTTACAGATGAGGAAACTAAGGTAAACAGGTTGACTGACTTGCCCAGGGTCACACAGCTAATAAGTGTCTGAGACCATATTTGAACTTAGGAAGATGAGTCTTCCTGATTCCAGGCCTGGCATTCTATACTATTGTGCTTCCTAGCTACCCAATCCTCTCTTCTATTGAAGCATAATGTATCTGAAGCATCCTGAAGAGATCAAAAGGCAATGCAATCAAACTAAATGATGTATGAGAATTTCCATTCTTAAATCCATCCTATACGCCACTACTCATTTTAGTCTTTTTAAAGCACCATTGTGGATAAGTTTCTTCTTTTACTCAAATATCTCTTCAGTGACTCTCCATTGGCACCCAAATTAAATTCAGACTTCTTACTCTGGCATCTAAGACCTCTGATGATTCAACTCTAACCTATCTTTCCAACCTTACCTAAGTACTTCCTTATATGTGTCCAACAATCCAATCATACTTGTATATCAATACATCTTGCCTTTTTCTACCTCTACTACTTTATTCATGTTTTTCCTCTGCCTGGAATGTGCTCTCTCTCCCCATCTACTCCATCATAACCTGTTGAAATATCACCCATTTTTTCAGACCCATGACAAATGACACTTACCTTTATGCAATTAAATTGACTTTTATAGGTTGGTTTGGGATAGTAAGCAACACACATAACATTATTCCTATGAGAAAATGCATTCTCAGTCTCAAACCACTTAGGTATACATAAAAGTCAAGCACTGGGGACTTTCTATACTTACTTATATTATCCTCATTAATAATACCTTACATTTATAGAGTTTTTGTTGTTGTTTGTCCAAATCTGTGATTCCATTCATGTAAGAAATTTCCAGAGAGAGCATTTCCCCTACTAAAGAAGACCTGTAATTGTATGCCAACTTAGAGTCTTGGTTGCCTTGGACAACAAAATGAAGTTATTTTCCAAGGATCACACAATCAATATGTGTCAGAGGCAGAACTTGAACTCAGGTTTTTCTGGCTTCCAAGCCTGGCTTGCTATCCACTTCTCCATGCCATGATCCCTCTCCAATAACTCACATTTATATTGTTCTTTATTTTTATATTGGGCTTTTACAGAACTAATTTAATCATAACAACAACCTTGTTAAGTGGATAGGTATTGTTCATTTTTTTTTCATTTTTGTGAGACGATGGGGGTTAAGTGACTTGCCCAGGGTCACACAGCTAGTAAGTGTCAAGTGTCTGAGGCCACATTTGAACTCAAGTCCTCCTGACTCCTAGCCTGGAGCTCTAGCCACTTTGCCACCTACCTATAACAATAGGTATTGTTATAAAAAAAAAAAACCTCTTGTTTTGAGGGCCTGGTCTTCCTTATAACAGACCATTTCTGCTGTAGATAAATCCCTTTCTATTGCCTGGACCTTTCCCACCCCACCTCTACCTCCACCTTTTTTAGGATTCATCTTTGCCTAGAAACTTCTATGCTTGAAACTTCGATTTCCCATTCTATTATGCTAATTGTGATTTTCCTGCCTGTCAAATCAGAAATTTCTGAGTAGGCCTCCCCCTCCAAAAAACAAAACAAATCCCTAGCTCTATTCAACATCCCTGAGATCCATTATATATGAAATGACAGTCCTAGAAGTTTACCCATCAACTGGAAGAAGTTGGTGGAATGTTGTACTAAGTCCAAGGGGTAGCATCTTAAAGGACCATTGTGAACTCTTTTTTCCTGCTCTAGACTGAAGACCTTTGTGATTAAGGTTCTAGGTTGCATCTCTTCCTTGTCTTTGCCATCCCTGTTTTGCAACCCCCTGCTTTAGTTTGGCAGGGTGTGGGTGCTATCCTGGTGTCCTTCCTTTGTGGTGTTATCTTTCCTTTTGTGTTCCCAACCTTGATGTGTCTAGCTAAACCATGTAGACTTCTCTTGTTCATGTCAAAAAGGCCTATTATTTTCAGCATAGTATCTCTGGTCTAATTCTTGAGAGCCCTATTTAAATCCCAAACGGAAAGGAAAGTGCAAATGACTTCCAGCCAAAATGGCTATCAGAATGGGAGTCAGACCAATCAACTCCCACATACTTACTATCTCTACCCCAAATCTGAAATTCCCACTAGACCACATAATGATCAAGAAATCCAATAAGAAACTATATGAAGTGATTTTGTTTTCCCACTCGAGTAGTACATTAAAAAAGTCAGGGTGCATTAAAAGTCAGACAGAAGTCCAAGGGACTCCAGCAAAGCCAGCATCACATAAACAAACAAGCCAGCAGTCTCCTCGAGTGACCAGAGATAAGAAAGAGCTTAATGGGTCCTGAGACCTGTTATGGAAAGTGCAGAGGGCTCCCTAAGGAGGCTTCAGGCTAGTCAGAGAATCCCAGGGTGATCAGAAAGCTTTAGGATCAGGACCTTGGAAACCCAGAATA
Source organism: Vombatus ursinus (assembly GCF_900497805.2). Lineage (NCBI taxonomy): Eukaryota > Metazoa > Chordata > Mammalia > Diprotodontia > Vombatidae > Vombatus > Vombatus ursinus. The sequence goes on along the minus strand of NW_020949351.1, from coordinate 28,713,878 downwards.
GCTGCAGTAATCAACACAGGGCCACAGCGCTCACACCGGAATACCTCAGACCCAGGGACTTTTAAGTCCCTAGAATTCTTTCCTAAGACACCTGATAGAGCCCTGAAGGGCCAACATTCTGAATTTCAAAGATCAAGAGGGCCTGACCCTCAGAACTAGAAAGTCAGTACAGGAACCCAGATGACCCAGGGAGAGATTACTCCATCTAAAAACACATCATATGACAGAGCCTGCCCCAAGATAAAAGCCTGGTTCAGGAACTAAAATGAGATGAGTAAATAAAAAAATATATCAACCAGTATTATCATAGATGTAGAGATCCCTCCCTCTCAAAAAAAAGGAACAAGTAACTCTATAAGCAAAGACTCAAAGAAAAAAATTGGGTTTTCCCCATAGATATGACATGAATATTTAGAAGAAATAAGGCAAAATATTTTTAAATGAAATTAAAATTCTGGAGAAAAAGAATTGGAAGGAGAATAAATAGCTTAGAACAGAAAGTGGTAAATCTTACCCAAGTAACAGACTCCCTAAAACTAGAATAGACCAATATGAACTCAATTAACTCCATGAGACAAGTAGTAGAACAAAATAAAAGATTAAAATATAGGAAAAAATATAATATATCAAGCTATCACAAACAGCTAACCTGGAAGACAAGTAAGGGAGAGATAATTTAAGAATCATGGGACTCCCTGAAAAATGTGATTTTTAAAAAATCCTGGACATTATCTTTCAAAAAAATCATAACTGAAAACTGCCCAGATCTATCAGAACCAGAGAGTCAAATGAAGATAGAATGAATTTACTTATTACCTCCTAAAAGGAAATGTCCTAGGAATGTTATACTCAAAATCTAGAATATCTATGTCAAAGAAAAATTACTGAAGCATCCAGAAAGATGCGCTTTAAGTACCAAGGAGCTACAGGTTCTTACAACACCTCACAGTTCTACTATAAATAAGAAGAGTTCTTAGAATACAATATGCCAAAAGGCAAAAGTCACAGGTTTAAAATCAAGATCTTATCCTAAAACAAACAAACAAAAACCTAAGTATAATCCTATAGAGGGAAAAATGGATCTTTAATGGAATAAAAGATTTTTAAACACTTCTGAAAAAAAGACCAAAGCTGAGTAGGAACTTTACAAATACAAACATGAGTCAAGAGAACTCTAGAAAGGTAAATATATTTGAGCAATTCAAAGAAGGAAATAATGGTATAGTGCTAACCTTTAAAAAGAGGGAGAAGAAACAAGTGTCCCTTCAGAACCTTAATGTCTTCAAAGAGGTATTGAGGGAGTTGAATAGGAAAAAAAAAACAGAGGTTCTGGGAGTGGATTGGCACTGTTTTGTGGGTTTGAAAAGGCAATGGGCAGTTAGGTGGCCCAGTGGATAAAGTGCCAGGCCTAGAGTCAGGAAGACTCAACCTTCTGAGTTCAAATTTGACCTCAGACACTTATTATCTGTGTGATCCTGGGCAAGTCACTTAACTCTGTTTGCCTCCATTTCCTCATCTGTAAAATGAGCAGGAGAAGGAAATGACAAACCACTCCAGTATCTTCACCAAGAAAACCCCAAATGAGGTCACAAAGAATCAGACATGACTGAAAAAAACTAAACAACAACAAAAAAGGAAACTCAAAACAATACAATTAAAAGAAGGAAGAGGATACAATTTGCTATTTTTCATAGAAGAAGAATATGAAAAAATATTATGGAGAAAAGTATTTGAAAGTTGCTGTTTAAGTTGAGAATAAAAAGTACTTTTAAAATGAAGAATTCAATACCCAAATGGCTATAAAAATGTGCATACCCTTTGATCCAGCAATACCACTTGTAGGGCTATATTCCAAAGAGATCATACAAATAGGAAAAGGACCCACATGTACAAAAATATTTATAGCAGCTCTTTTTGTGGTGGCAAAGAATTGGAAATTGAGAGGATGCCCATCAATTGGGGAATGACTGAACAAGTTGTGGTATATGAATATAATGGAATACTATTGTGCTATAAGAAATGAAGAGCAGGTGGACTTGAGAAAAACCTGGAAAGACTTGTATGGACTGATGCTGAGTGAAGTGAGCAGAACCAGGAGAACATTTAAACAGTAATAGCCATGTTGTGCAATGATTAACTTTGATAGACTTAGCTCTTCTGAGCAATGCAAGGATCTAAGACATCTCCAAAAGTCTCATAATGGAAAATGCTATTCATATCCAGAGAAAGAACTATGGAGTTTGAATGCAGATTGAAGCATACTATTTGCTATTTTTTTTCCTTCTGTTTTGTTTTGTTTTCTCTTTCTTGGGGTTCCTCCTATTGGTTCTAATTCTTCCTTACAACATGACTAATGTGAAAATATGTTTAATAGGAATGTATATGTATAGCCTATATCAAATTGCACAACATCTTGAGGTTGGAGGTGGGGAGGGAGAGGGAGAAAAATTTAAAACTCAAAAGCTTATGGAAGTGATTGTTGATAAATCAAAATAAATTAATAAAAAAATGAAGAGTTCAAACATTATTATCACCATTTGCTACTCAAAAAAGTGAGGCTTAGGAAAGACAAGTTACTTGTCTACCATCTAGTAAGTGACAGAAGTAGGGATTTATCCCCAGATCAGGTGACTCCTACCTCAGGGTTCTTTCAAAGAATCATAGATGTGAAGCTGGAAGGAACCTTAGAAATTATTTAGTCCAGACCACTTAATTTTCAGATGAGGAAACAGACTCAGAGAGATTAAGTAACCTACCCAATGTCACACAGATAGTAATTGGCAGCAATAGGATTTGAAGTCATGTCCTTTGATTCCAAATCCTGCACTGTCCATACTATATCATACTACTTCAAACCACCCTATTAGAATTTGAGTTTCTTGAGGGTAGGGGTGGTGTTTTTCACTCATCCTTGTCCCCAGAAGCATTCAGCACTAGACCTTGCACACTGTAGGGTTAAATAAATGATGAATGAATGAATCCCAGCTTGGAATTTCCAATATTTATTCTAAAAAAGAGCTCTAATTCTATAATGTAAACCACAAAAAAACAAAACAAAACAAAACAAAACCCACACCCAAAGCTAGAAGTAGAAATTCAAGACACATTATTATTGGAATGCAATAACAATAAAAGCAAATATATTGGGCCTTATAAAAATTGAATATATTTACCCAGTTCATCTTGACAGAAACTGCCTGGTGGGTTGATGTACTTCATGGTGCTCACATCCAGCTTCCAATTGTGCTTTGTGCAACGAACAGACCTGGATGGAAAGTTTTATATAGGTAATGAATAGTAGAGACAGTGTTGCTGGGTATCTCTTAAACCAATATTGTTTTAGCTGATTACTGGGAAAACTCAAATGCATGATTTTTCTGATGAAATTAAACTAGATGATTCTGCAAATAAAACAATCAGAAAGTTGGACTTTTAATAATCTACCTGCCCTTTCTCCACCCCCATCTTGCTGCCAAGATCTCTGAGAACAGAAAATAATTATTATTGGTAATAGGTGATGATAAAAATGTGAGTGAGGACCACGTCTCAGAACAGCATGTATTTTAGGAAATAAGAGGATGGTCTGATCATAGGATAGTTTCTGGTGCTATGTAGTTCTAATAGAAGCTAATATGGGGAAGAGAGTTGACCTTGGATGGAACAAATACTTCTAGAAATAAAAATGTGTCTGGATCTATAATGATGAGGAGTCTACATAATCCCCTACCCTAACACCAAACCACTGGCCATGGGCTACATAGCTGGGTGTGCATGCCACTTTGTAGAAGGCTATACTTTCATACAGAGAGCCTCATTTCAGCTTTTTCAGTTTCAGAACACTAAATAAGGAAGCCTCAAAGTCACATACCCAGGATGTTGATCTAGAGATATTTTTATACAGAAAGTACTAAGTGGTGTGCTGTTATAACTTTTCTTAAAAAAAAAAAAGCTTATGAGTTGTAAGACTTTTTCCCCCATTTTCCATTTCTTCCTTTCCTCCCCCTACTTCACTCAAGTATTACAAAAAGAAGAATCATTTATTAAGCATGTACTGTATGCCAGGCACTGTGCTAGGCACTGAGGATCTAGGTACAAAAAATGAAACAATCCTTACATACAAGGATGTTACGTTCTAATAAGAGATGAGATAACAATTGGGGGAGGGGCATGTAGAGGACGCTGAGGATGGAAATGGTTACAACTAAAAACATCCTGAGGACTAATTTCCAAACTAAAACAGAGGGGAGAAAAAAAAATGAAGGAAAATTGGCTGGCTTGGATATACAAAGGAGTCAAGATGCTCTGTCAAATTCCACAGCAATCAGTAATATCTTTTGGATGCTTTTGGAGTGGGATAAGGAATGGAGATCCTTAGATGGATGGAGATCCTTCAAAGAGATCCACTTCTGAGACCTCATTATGAAATGTTATCAAGGCTATGCTAGAGAAGCATAACCTCCATTGGAAAAACTTTAGGTCCAGGCCTAGCAATGGATCATTTGTCACACAGGGACCAACCCTCCTAACAGTGGGTCTACACCTTATTGAAGAATTGGCCACAGGGTCCTGTTTTTTTTTTTTCTAGTCATAACAACTCAAGGAGACTCCATATGTATATGTATAGCCCCTACTGGGCTAAGTGTTCAGGATACAAAGAAAAGCCAAAAAAAAAAATAGTCCCTGTCTGCAAGGAGTTCATATTCTGATGGGGGAGAAAACATGAAAACAAGTATGTACAAACAACATATGCATGGGATAAATTGGAGAAGAGGGAAGACATTAGCAATTAAGTGAGATCAGGAAAGGCTTCTTGTAGAATATGGAATTTTAACTGAGACTTGAAGGCAACCAGGAGGTGATGAAGAAGAAGAATATTGTAGGCATGGGGAATGAATGCCAGTGAAACTATCTGGAGTAGTGAGATGGATTATCTTGTGTGAGTAACAAGTGGCAAGAAGGCTAATGTCTCGAGTACATGGGATGTAAGAAAACTGGAAAGAGAGGCAGTTAGGTGGTATAGTGGATAGAGCACTGGCCCTGGAGTCAGGAGGACCTGAGTTCAAATTTGGCCTCAGATGCTTGACACTTACTAGGCTGTGTGATACTGGGCAAGTCACTTAACCCTGATTGCCTCACACAAAAAAGGAAAAGAAGAAGAAGAAGAAGAAGAAGAAGAAGAAGAAGAAGAAGAAGAAAAAGAAAGAAGAAGAAGAAGAAGAAAAAGAAGAAGAAGAAGAAGAAGAAGAAGAAGAAGAAGGAGAAGAAGAATGGAAAGGTAGGTGGGGGTCAGGTTGTAAAAGCTTTTGGAAACCAAACAGAAGATTTTATATTTGATCCTGGAGGTGGTGGTGATTGGGAACCACTGGAGTTTGCTAAGTAGCGTTGGTGACCTGTAATTTAAGGAGATCAATTTGATAGCTAAGTGTTGGATAGAGTGGAGTAGAGAGAGAGATCCATCAGCAGGCTATTGAATTGGCCAGGGATGAGGTTTGATGAGAGCCTGTACCAGGATGGTGACAGGAGGAGATAAGGAAGCATATAGGAGAGATGTTACAAAGGTAAAATCAATAGTACTTGGATATGAGGGGTGAAAGAGGGTGGGAAGCTAAAGATGACACCTTAGTTTGTAAGCCTGGGTGACTGGGAGGATAGTGATAGTAATAGGGAAGTTCAGAAGGGCAGAAGGTTTGAGGAGAAAAATAATGAGTTCAGTTTGGAACATTTTGAGTAGAAGATGTCTACAGGGCATCAAATAAAGTTGGAAGAGGGAGGCACTGTAGTAGAAAGAAGAAAGTACCATCTCTGAACTTAAAGGATCTAAGTTCAAATCCTACATCTAATACATACCGCTTGAGTTGTTTCAGTCATGTCCGACTCTCTGTGATCCCATTTAGGGTTTTCTTAGCAAAAATACTGGACTGGTTCGCTATTTCCTTTTGTGACTTTAACTGAGTCATTTATCCTTCCTTAGGCCTACTTTCTTCATAGGCAAAATGAAATAAAACTAGATGCTTTCTGAGATCTCTTCTAGCTCCCTATCTTATGATTCCATTTCTACATTTATGTTAGGTTATTTTGTAACCTCTATTTTCCTGTAGGCCATGACATTGTGCTTTGTTCTTTTTTAATCACTCTTTTTTTTTATTTTTGGTGAGGCAATCAGGGTTAAGTGACTTGCCCAGGGTCACACAGCTAGTAAGCATCTGAGGCTGGATTTGAATTCAGGTCCTCCTAACTCCAAGGTCGGAGCTCTATTCACTACACCACCTAGCTGCCCCATGCTTTGTTCTTTTAAGACAGAAGGGCAAAGATGGAGTGATAGTGGCAGTAGTCACCCCTTGACAACTCCCTAAAGCTGGGAGAAATGAGGGGAAAAATGTGATGTGGAGAAATGACCTAAGATGAACTGAAGGCTCTAGAGTAAAGTAGAAGGATACTAAGATAGAGAATGACAGTCTTGCAGTTTCCTCTGAGGTACAAGTAGGCCTAGGTAGGGGGCAGCTAGGTGGTGCAGTAGATAAAGCACCATGCTCGGAACCAGAAAGACTTCTCTTACTGAATTCAAATACAGCCTCAACTTGAAAGTATCTTTCAAGTTGTATGACCCCAGGCAAGTCATTTAACTCTGTTTGACTCAGTTTCTTATCCATAAAATGAGATGGAGAAGGAAATGGTAAACCACTCCAGTATCTTTGCCAAGAAAACCCAAATGGGGTCATGAAGAGAAAAGCTGGACAAGACTGAAATGACTCAACATTAGATAAGAAGAACCATTAACAACTGTAGTTCCATCCTGAGGTCTGTGTATTCTATCAGCAAGTTTTTTTAAATTTTTAAAAACATTCTTATTTAAAGTTTTGAGTTCCAAATTCTATCCCTCCCTCCCTTCCCCCCTCCCTTATATAGTAAGCAATCAGATATAGGTTATACATGTGCAATTATGTAAAACGTTTCCATGTTAGTCATCTTATACAAGAAGACTTGAATAAAAGAAAAGAAAAATGAAAGAAATTACCATTAGTCCTTTGAAATTGTCTGGGATCATTCTATTGCTGAGAATAGCTAAGTCATTCTTAGTTCTTCATCAAATAACATTACTGTTACTGTATACAATGTTCTCCTGGTTCTGTTCACTTCACTATGCATCAGTTCATGTAAGTCTTTCCATTTTTTTCTGAAATCATCCTGCTTGTCCTTTTTTATGGCACAATAATATTCCATTATAATCATATACTACAGCTTGTTTAGCCATTCCCCAATTGATGGGCATCCCTTTGATTTCCAATTCTTAGCCACCCCAAAATTTTTTTTTGTACAAATAGGTCCTTTTCCCCTTTTTTGGATGTCTTGGGGATATAGACCTAGAAGTGGTATTGCTAGATCAAAGGGTATGCACAGTTTTATAGTTCTTTAGGCATAGCTCCAAATTGCTCTCCAGAATGGTTGGATCAGTTCACAACCCCACCAACAATGTATTAGTGTTCCAGTTTTCCCACATCCCTTCCAACATCTAACATTTTCCTTTTTTGTCTTATTAGCCACTTTGATAGATAGGAGGTAGAACCTCAGAGTTGTTTTAATTTGCATTTTTCTGATCAATAGTGATTTAGAGCATTTTTTTCATATGTGTATAGATAGTATTGATTTCTATGTCTGAAAACTGCCTATTCATATCCTTTGACCATTTATCAATTGGGGAATGACTTATATGTTTATAAATTTGACTCACTTCTCTAAATATTTATCAATTTGTTGCAAAATTTCCCCCCAGTTTTCTGCTTTCCTTATAATTTTGGTTGCATTGCTTTTGTTTTGCAAAAACTTTTTAATTTAATATAATCAAAATTATCTATTTTACATTTTGTAATGCTCTCTATAGCTTCTTTGGTCCTAAATTTTTGCCTTATCCATAAATCTGACAGATAAACTATTCCATGCTCTCTTAATTTGCTTATGACATCACTCTTTATATGTAAGTCATGTATCCATTTTGACCTTATCTTGGTATACAGTGTGAGATGTTGGTCTATACTAGAGGTTCCCATACTTATTTGGCCTACCAAAAAAAAGAAGTACTTAGCACCCCCCTGGAAATCTACTTTCTTTAACCCTTTTAACAGTTTTTTAAAAAAAAATTTGCATCATTTCAAAAAAAATATAAAATACATATTTTTAAATGATGCATCTTAAATTTAATAATTTATTATAAATTTGTGGATTCTTTCCTACATTGAAATTTTGAAGACACAATATTGTGTCATGTAACTATATAGTATTGTATTGTAAACAAGTCATTACACGCACATATTCCTGCTGATGCATGCTGGACTTCTCAACAATGCGCGACATGCTCACCTACCAACACTTGCTGGTTAAAACTTGTCAGCCGACTTAACCACTGATAGGTTATAACTTGCATTTTGTGTCACTGTGACTTTAACTCTGTTACACAACAGATGAAACATGTATGAACCATTTTTCAAAATTCTCTTCTCGTCTTTCCTTATATTTCCACCACCCCCTTATTTTTATTCAACACCCTCCAATTGTACCCAAGGCTACTACCACCTCCTGGATCAGTACCTCCCAGGGAACAGTATCACCCACTTTGGGAACCTCTGGGACTCTATACCTAGTTTCTGCCATAGTATTTTTCAGTTTTCCAAGCAATTTTTGTCAAATAATAGGTTTTTGTTCCAAAAGCCTGGATCTTTGGGTTTATCATATACTAAATTACTATGGTCATTTACTATCATGTAATTTTTACTTAATCTATTCCACTGATCCACCCCTCTATTTCTTGGCCAGTGGCAGATTGTTTTGATAACTACTGTTTTATAATGCAGTTTGAGATCTAGTAGGGCTAGACCACTTTCTTTCGCATTTTTATTCATTGATTCCCTTGATAGCCTTGAGTTTTTGTTCTTCCAGATGAATTTTGTTATTATTTTTTCTAGCTCTATAAAATAAGTTTTTGATAGTTTGATTGGTATGGCACTGAATAAATAAATTAATTTAGGTAGAATGGTCATTTTTAGTATACTGGGTCTGCTTACCCATGAGCAATTAATATTTTTCCAATTGTTTAGATAGGACTTTATTTTTGTGAGAAGTGTTTTATAGTTGCATTCATATAGTTCCTGGGTTTGTCTTGGCAGGTAGACTCTCAAGTATTTTACATTGTCTACAGTTATTTTAAATGGAATTTCTCTTTCTATCTCTTGCTGCTGAACTTTGTTGATAATACAGAAAAATGCTAATGATTTGTATGGATTTATATTATATCCTACAACTTTTCTAAAGTTGTTAATTTCATGGAGTTTTTTAGTTGATTCTCTAGGATGTTCTAAGTATAACATCATAGCATCTGCAAAGAGTGATAGTATTGTTTCCTCATTGCCTATTCTAATTCCTTTAATTTCTTTTTCTTCCTTTATTGCTATAGCTAACATTTCTAGTACAATATTAAATAATAGAGGTGATAATGGGCATCCTTGCTTCACCTCTGATTGTATTGGGAAGGATTCTAGCTTATTCTCATTACAGATAATGTTGGCTGATGATTTTAAATAAATATTACTTACCATTTTAAGGTAAGCTCCATTTATTCTTATGTTCTCTAATGTTTTTAATAGGAATGGGTGCTGTATTGTGTCAAAGGCTTTTTCTGCATCTATTGAGATAATCACATGATTTCTGTTGGTTTTGTTATTGATATGGTCAATTATGCTGATAGTTTTTCTAATATTGAACCAGGCCTGCATTCCTGGAATAAATCTTACCTGATCATAGTGTATGATCCTTGTTATACATTGCAGTAATCTCTTTGTAATTTTACTTAAAATTTTTGCATCAATTTTCATTAGGGAAATTGGTCTAAAATTTTCTTTCTCTGTTTTGACTCTTCCTGGTTTGAGTGTCAGCACCATACCATAGATTTATCTAGTTCTGAGATGGGAAAGTTGAGTTGCTCCACTAGTATAGTTTTATTATATATTTCCTCCTGTAACTCATTCAACCTCTCCTTCAAAAATTTAGATGCTATGCCATTTGGTACATATATGTTTAGTATTGATATGACTTCATTGTCTATGATATTTTTCAGCAAGATATAGTTTCCTCCTTTATCTCTTTTCATTAGATCTATTTTTGCTTTTGCTTTGTCTGGGATCATGATTGCTACCTCTGCTTTCTTTGCTTCAGTTGAAGCATAATAGATTCTGCTCTAGCTCCTTACCTTTACCCTGTGTATATCTCTTGCTTCAAATGTGTTTCTTGTAAACAACATATGGTAGGATTCCAGTTTTTTAATCCTTTCTGCTATCCACTTTCATTTTATGGGTGAGTTTATCCCATTCACATTTATAGTTATGATAACTAACCATGTATTTTATTCCATGCTATTTTTCACTTGTTTATCCCTCTCTCTCTCTCTCTCTTACACCCCACCCTTTCCCTCCTCACAGATGTTTTACTTCTGATCACCAGCCTTCCCCAATATACCCTCCCTTTTATCAGTCCCTCCCTCCCACTTCTATTATCCCATCCCTTTTTACTTCCTTATAAGATAAGATTACATTCTATTTCCAAGTGAGTGTGTATGTTATGCCCTCTTTGAACAAATTTTGATGAGAGTAAGGTTTAAGCTTTGCCTGCCATCCGCCCCTTATCTTCCCCTCCATTATAATAGCTCTTCAATACCTCTTTGAGGTGGGATAATTTACCCCATTCAATCTTCCCCCTCCTTCTTCTTCCAGTGCAATTTTCTTTCTCATCCCTTTATTTTATTTTTGGGGTATCACCCCATCAAAGTCACTTTATACCCACACCCTCTGTCTACATATATTCCTTCTAATTGCTCTTATAGTAATAAAGCTAAGAGTTACAAATATTATCTTGCCATATAGAAATATAAACAGTCTCACCTTATTGAATTTCTTATGTTTTTTCTTTCTTCTTTTATACCTTTTTGTGTTTCTCTTGATTCTTGTATTTAGAAGTCAAAATTTTTATAAAGCTCTAGTCTTTTAATTATAAATGCTTAAAAGTCTTCTATTTTGTTAAATTTCCATTTTCTTCCTGAAAGATTATATTTAATTTTGCTGGATAGGTGATTCTTGGTTGTAATCCTAACTCCTTTGCCTTCCAGTATATCATATTCCAAGCCCTCCCATTCTTTAATGTAGAAACTGCCAAACCCTCATAAGAAAGTTTATAGGTGGGGGGGGGGAGTTGGGTGGGAAACTTGAATCTGCTTCCTTCTGAAAGGTGAAAGAATGAAATCCACAGAACCCAGGGCCAGGAATAAAAAGAAGAGAAGAAGAGAAGATTTGGGCAAGGGCTAATTCTTCTTGTTGTTTTGTTATTCAGTCATGTCCAACTCTTCATGACCCCATTTAGGGTTTTCTTGGCAAAGATACTAAAGTAGTTTATCATTTCCTTCTCCAGCTCATTTTATAGATGAAGACCTGAGACAAGGTTAAGTGACTTGCCTGGCATCACTCAGCTAATTAGTATCTGAGTAAGGATTTGAACTCAGGTCTTCCTGACTCCAAGCCCCATGCTGTATTCACTGAGCCATTTAGCTTCCTCCAAGGCTAATTTTGTAGATGGGTTGAAGAACAGTGTGAGAGAATAGGAGAAACTTAAGAAAGGTCAGGACCTACCTCCATATACATTTTCATTGAAAACTAGTTCTTAGACATTACCTTTTTTGTTTTGTTTTGTTAATTTCCCTTTATGTTTCCTTGTAGTTTTTGTTTGTTTGTTTGTTTTGGTCCAGATTCATTGTTTAAACAGAACAGAACTTTAAACAACAGAAAACTCCTGGGAAGGAGATCTCCTCTACCAATAGAGATCTGTCCCTTAAGCAATGTATAGTCTTTAAAAGTTGCCTGGGGTCACTGAAAGTTTTAGAAACGTGTTTATGATAACACAACCAGCATGTGTCCAAGGCAGAACTTGACCGAAGATCTTCCTGACTGTGAGACCAGCTGTCTCTCCATGATGATATCATTAACAATACAAGCCCTTAAGAAATCTCAAAGATGGGAAATAAATAAGTAAGGGAGAAGTTGGCAATTGGCCTCCCTTTCTTCAGGACAACTGGACAAGAGGAACACAGGCCACAATGGTGGCAGTGAAAATAATTACCAAGAGGGGGTGGGGAAGGGCGGGGAACAAGCTGTATTTAGAGATACAAGCAAATAAAGAGTGGAGAACCCACGTGGGATTGTGAAGAATAGCCAGAAGTTAAACACTTGACCGTCACAGATTCTCCCGTGTCCCTACCCCTTGAGGAAGCAGCTCTCACAAGCACTAGAATGGGGCCTTTCCGTGGCACTACCATGGTCCCAGGACATGCCAAAATCATCAACATAAAAAGAAAGAGAAGAAGGACATGAAGCATGTCTTCTAGGCCTTTTAGAAAATGTAGCATTGTCCTTTTGGCTAAAAATAGGCATTGGCTGTGTATATGCAAAACTACAAAAAGGATACTATTGTAGATATCAAAGCTTTTGGTACAGTTCAGTAAGGAATGCCCCCATAATGTCCATGGGAAGACCAGAAATGTCCTTAATATTATTCAGCATGCTGTGGGCATTGTTGTCAGCAAAAAAGGTTAAGAGTCTAGCCAAGAGAATATAAATATTGAATATATTAAGCATTCTAAGAACAGTAATAGCTTTCTGCAGCACATGAAGGAAAATGATTAGAAGAAAAAGGAAACTCAAAGTGAAAAGCAGCTGGCATCGGCTAATGTGTCAGCCTGCTTCATAAAGGGAAACATGTTTCAGGTTGAACCAATGTCAAGAAGCCAGAGCTGTTAGAACCAATCCCCTATGAGTTCATTTATAAACAACTACAATACAAATAACCAAGATGTTTGGTTTGGGTGGGAGGAAGACAAGTAGTAGAGCAGAGAGGAGACAAACATTGACAGGAAGGAAAATGCCAATATGCCACTTAACACGAGCCCAGTTGCCTTCTTTGGCAGGCATGCCCTCATTACAGTACCCTGCTATGAAATAAAAGATACAAGTACAATGGAAAGAAAGAGGGAGGGAGGGGACAAGGATTTTTTAAAGTACTTACTATGTGCTAGGCACAGTGCTAAGTGCTTTACAATTATTATTTCATTTGAGACTCACAATTGCCCTTGAGGTGGGTGATATTGTTATCTCCACTTTACAGTTGAGGAAACTGAGGCAGACAGAGGTCATGTGACTTTCCCAGGGTCACACAGCTAGAAAGTGTCTGAGGTTGATTTGGAACTCTGATCTTGCTGACTCTGAGCCCAGTGCTCTATCCACTGTACCATCTAGCTGGACTTGGACTTTTGATGTGGGATTGAGGCCTCGTTCTACCAGTTACCAAAAATTTGTAAAAATGCATTTTAATGTAGGTTCAAAATTTCATAAAAACTTGATTTTAGGAAATTATTTTAGGCAGCCCACAAGGCCTATGCAGTGCCCCAATATTTCCCAAGGAGAAAACTGTGTGGTAGGGTAGAAAGAGATTTGACTCTGAATCAGAGGAACTTGGTCCAAACCCTACCTCTGAGAGGAGCTAGGAGACCTTGGTCAAGTCAATCAAACTTTCTGGGTCTCAGTTACCTTCTCTGTAAAATTAGGGAGTTAGTCTAGTTGGTTTCTAAGGACCCTTCTAGCTACAGATCTATGCTCTCCAAATGATACAGAGGGATGTCTGCATTCCATAATGTGAGGGGGGAAAAAAAGAGCCACCTCTTTACTCTGTTATTTAACAATGACCATATTGGAGCCAAGGCTCAAAATGAGCTACTGTTTGAGTAGTCACAACAACGGCTTATATTTACATAGGACTGACAAGGTTCAAAACTCTAAATAAGTGATTAAATTCTGCCAAGAAGGTCATACTAGGATTATTATTCTGACTCTACATATGAGGAAACACCCTGAGAGAGAATAGGCAACTTTTACCAATGTGACATCTAGAGTAGTAACAATTAATAACAACTAACATTTATATCTGTAAAACGAGCTGGAGAAGGAAATGGCAATCCACTCCAGTGTCTTTGCCAAGAAAACCCCAAATACGGTCACAGACATGATGGAAACAACTGAACATTTATTTACTGCATTTATTATGTATTTGTTATGTGCAAAGCACTGTGCTTTTAAAAGGAAGAGATAAGAGTAAAGGCCTCGAGGAGGCACAGGACATAGATTGCCAGGCCTGAAGTCAGGAAGGCTCATCTTCATGAGTTAAACATGTAGCCCCAGATACTTAGTAGCTATGTGACCCTGGGCAAGTCAGTCAACCCTGTTTGCTTCAGTTTCCTCATCTGTAAAATGGGCTAGAGAAGGAAATGGCAATCCACTCCAGTGTCTTTGCCTAGAAAACCCCAAATACGGTCATGAAGAGTAAGAAATGACTGAAATGACTGAACAACAAAAATGTGCCAAGCACTGCACTAAGCACTTTACAATTATTATCTCATTTGATCCTCACAACAACCTTGGGAAACAGGTGCTATTATTTTAACGGATGAGGAAACTGAGGCAAACAGAGGTTAAGAGACTTGCTCAGGGTCACACAGCTAATAAGTGTGTGAGGCCAAATTTGAACTCAGGTCTCCACAACTCCAGGCCTGATGCTCTAATCACTGAGCAGACTGGCTGCCCCTGGTAAGTGTCAGAACCCCTCCCAATCTTTGCTTTTTCCACCAAACCACTCTGAAATCCTTGGACCCTTGGGACCAAAAATATCTTGTTAACTAGCCCCGTGCTAGGACCCATGACTTCTCTCCTTTGGGCAGCAGATAAGTGCACCTGGTATAACCTGCCCCATGCTCTGAGGTGTGGTAAAACCCTCTGTAAGGACTATTGACTGTCAGCCAGTGAGGGATCAGAATTAATAGTTCCATCGGGCCTTTGGAGAATCAAGGGACTGATGATAAATGGGCAGCACAGAGAATTTGAACTACAGCTCTGAGCTGCAAGGCAGGAATCTGCCCTGATTTCTGGTTCTGAGCTGTCAGCAGGGAGGCACACTGCCCATGTTCTGGGTGGTGGGTGTATATCACCAACACCTTAAGGAAATGGGAGAAACTTTCAGTACTGTGCCTCTGTTTTGTGTACACAGGGGCCTCTGCCTCCAGCCATGAAAACTAGTATAAGGGAAAATAAAGAAAGTTTTGGTACTATCTTTGGTAGATAGCTTATTCACCTCCATTTACAAAAAAATTTTGAACATCAAAAATATCAATTAAGGCAAACACTTCCAAATGCATAACAGAACAAGAGGCTGTACAGGAAACTGTAAATTGCTATTATAGACATAGCTTTTTAAGCAAAAGAGATTTTCCCTTCCCAACCTCACCTCCCTAACTTTAACCTAAAAAGGGGCAGGGGAGGGAGAGAAGAGACAGAGAGAGGGCAACACAGAGACAGTTAAACAGTAAAACCTTAGTTCTTCAGAGAGGAAAAATTTTTGTCAAATTTTGCCATCTTTAAATATTTCCTCCTGTACACTTTTGTGCAGCCAAATTTTTATTAAATGCTAACACTCCAGCAAGAAAATGAAGTGCCCAGTTTACCTTCCATCCAAATCTTCGATGTCTTTTATAAATAATCCTCCTTGGTGTTTGCACATGTTCTTGCAGGCCCGAAGGTGGTTTTTATCTTTGTATAAGATGTAGTTTTTGCCACTGCTCTTATTCCGAAAAAAATTGATTCCGTCTTTAAGCCCACCAACCTCCAGAGGTGATAGGGACAACAGGATCTCTGCAGCCTGCTCCTTGCTATTGAGAGAGATGAATTGTAAATGGTGGAGTAGAAAAAGAGATGAATAATGTTAAGGTTTTAGGTATTAAAAGTTGGATGAAAGCCTCAACAACTAAGAACTCAGATTTTGGACTCCTCTCTTAACTACCACCACTACCACCACCACCACTAAAACTTTTCCCTTCCAAATACCTATGAATGAAAGTTTCCCTCTCTGATACACACACATAAACACACACACACACACACACACACACACACACACACACACACACACA